>NC_143018.1:46400061-46480061 GCF_055824585.1 Amblyomma mixtum
TTCCATCTCATAGACAGGACATGACAAAAAAAAATACACTTGCCAGAAGATGCAGAAAAAAAAAGAAAAAACCCTGATGCTCCAGTGGTCTTACAGGTGCCTTATTCACAATGATTCAAATGAATGGGTCTTGTGGAGGTAACTTGTATCACAATTTTGTTATTCCATGATCATTATGCAATAACATACCTTACAAAATCTAAATTTCCAATACATTTCATTCATTTCATCACCTTCTTAAAAATGATTTACCTAATAAATTGCAATGTTCATATTAAATCATGCTCAGCACTGGTGCGTTTTTCTTTATTTTATTCTGCTTTAAGCCCTGACTTGTAACCTTAAAATATTGTATACATCTGTATACCAGCTCTTGTTCTGGACATGTTGTGACCAGAAAATTTGTATTTGTTACCTCTTGAAGTAATTGCATACCTTTTTGGTTTGCTACTTTTTTTTATAATATTACACTAATTTCTGCTCTGCTTGCTGCCTATGTTGTATTAAAACCACTCAGTTTGTACTCGGCGGTCCATCAAATAGCTTCTTAAATTTGGGATCTCCTAAGGTCAGTGGTGGAACTGCTGCACCAATTGCGCCAAACTGCGCCAAATGGGCAATCCTGCTACATGCTGCTACAAAATTGGGTTTTTGCCTACTTTTGCGCCACGCCTGCGCCGAAATATCTCTGAATAACTCCAATAACTCTGCCGAGAACGAAACCGAAACTCATTTCCGTGAAACCAAAACTGATGTCTGCCGGCAACACTTCCGGCAACGCATCTGCCGGCAGCCACATCGCCATCGCTGCTTTGCAACCGAAGGTGAACAAAGGGACCACTGTCAGCGCACTGCCTGTGTGGATGGACACTTCACATCTTCGATGTCTTTGTCAAAGCTGAAAGGTAACAAAACTTATGACTAACTTATATCGGGCAGAAAATCCAGCTGCCATTCCTATGACACAAGGATTAATCAGAGCGGTGAAACGATCGCGGAAGCGTCAGCTGCAACGGTTGGAGGCGGATGCAGCAGAAGAGACCCGTGCAAAACAAGCGAAACAAGACTGTGATGTACAGGACAAAGACACCCAGAAAAGAGGTCAGAATGAAGAGAAGGTACAAGAAGAGATCAGACTGGCCAGGAATATGATCACCAATGCTGAGCTGCTTTTCACAAAAGGTGTCAAGTATAAAAATTTTGCAGACGTTGAGAGCGGACAAGCCCTTCTGAAGAATCGACAGGAAAAGCTCGCAGCGGCACTGTCTAAGCTGGAGTCATCAAGAAAAGGGAAGAAATAGTACCTGAAAGTTTGTTTTAAGAACGGCATTTTTTATAGTTCTGTTGAGCATCTCGTTATGTCGCTCTTCTGAATAAAAACGGCTGTGTTTTTAGGAGAACCTCCTGTTTTGCTTATTTTCGGCTCTTTTTAAGGAAGCAAGCACTTTAAACTGCATTTGGGATTGAAGCTTGCTCTTGCATGGCTGTGGTTGCTCAAAACATCTGAGCAAATGCCTGTTCCAGAAATACAACAAAGCTTCTTTATTTAAAATAACTGTTTTTTGGCATGAAATTTTGGTACGAAGCTTTTTTTTTTGTGCTACAAAAGCTCGAATTCTGCTACAAAATGCCATTTTTTCTTTCCTGCTACAAAACTTAAAATTGCTGCTACAAACTGCGATTTCTTCTGCTACAAAAGCTGCTACAAGAAGCCAGTTGCCAGTTCCACCACTGCCTAAGGTATTACACATCACAGATTAATATGCAAAGATTTTTTAATAAACTTGAATTTCAAGAAGCAGTGACTGAAACCAGCTTCCAGTCACCATTGCAGCTGTCTCGGACAACATCCACTCTAGGAGTGCCATACATGCAGCTTTTTTCCAATTCCACCCTTGCACACTTTCAAACTGTTCCTAACTCCACTACTTCCTGTAATCCTTCAAGCCTAAAAAGTAAATAAATGCATCGAAACAAAGAACCTGCCGAAGGTGTTCTTGAAAGTGTGGTGTCTTATAATAATCAGCTGAGTAGCCTCACATTCATCAATAAACATATCAAAGGACTTCAAACCAGCCATGCCGAATTCAAAAAGTGAGAGGGAAGACAGGAAGGAAAATGTCCTCATTACAGAAGACTGCACACACCTGCCGCCCAGGGGTGACAAACAGCTTGTTGACCCAGCGTGATGGCTCACTGGGCGGATACGGAATTATCACCATCTGTGAGTTGGGGATGATCTGCGTCCACTGGTGGTGCACGCTGGGATGCTCGACGCTCTCGTTGCTCGCAAAGGCCACGGTGAGCACGTCCACAAAGTTTGGCGACTGGCCGAGCCCGAACACCACGTAGGGCAGCTGCAGAGCGTAGTGCGCCGACTGGTATAGCTGGCTGCTACAGCTCTCCTGCGGTGCACAGGAAGGCGATAAACAATGCAGGCTTTGGTTAGAGGGAAGAAGGGGAACGAAGCCCTCTTGCCTACCCTCCGCAGCGCTTGTTTTTATTAATTTTATTTAGAGAATACTGCACACCCGTAAATAGGTCCAAGCAGGACCAATTTGCCCCTCGTACAATTGCATGACCCATTTGCCCCTCGCCCGATTGCAGGACCCATTTGCCCCTCGTGCAGTTGCATAACCCATTTGCCCCTCGCCCAATCGCAGGACCCATTTGCCCCTCGACCATTTGCAGGACCCATTTGCCCCTTGTCCACATGCAGGATCCATTTGCCACTTGCTGTCCCTTGTAGTTAATACTGTACAGGGACAGCTTTTTCTGCGTCACTGGAAACAAAATGACACCACCGTTTGCTTGTTTCTTTAGATGAGAGAAGATGCGGTGTCCCGTCAAAAAAATTCACAGGGACACCTAATTCCATTATGTGTTGGCGATGTGATGGCATAAGCAGCTGCTGATGCCTTTACCGGAACCGATGTTATTTGCCTCCGGCCAGCGGTCAGGTCCGGTGACATCATTTCAAAGTTTAGCCATGACAACAGAGCCAAGTAATGGCCGAGCATCACAGGCGTTGCATGTGCTATAGTAGTCGCCTGGACCTATCAACATGCTGGTTTTTCTGGGAGGATGGGGTCAGTTTCACAGACTAAGACCTGGGCACCTGGCCTGTGCATGCATGAGAACAGCACACTTGACGGCTCCATTTTCAACGGCACAAGAAACGGAGGCAACAGAAAATGCAGCAATATTTTTTTGTTTTCAGGGGCTGGGGTATGTGCAAACTTGTCGCTCTGGTATCAGGTGAAACTTTATACAGTCATTTTTTTTAAACTTCTGGGAGTATTAGGTGATTGTTCACATTTTTTGCAGCCTATAATCATTGTCTATTGTGAATAAAGCATTCAGTTGTTAGTCAGCACCGTGTTTGCGTTGCCTCGTTTTCTTTTGTCTCCATTTTTCGCGCTGCTGAACTATGGAATTGAACCAACTCGCCCAACTTTTTGTCCTCCACACTTGAGGAAGCTGTCAACCTGCATTTGCAGCATCCACTGCACTACAAAGAAATTGTGGAACACAGTATAAACAACTTACTGCTGCCCGTGTGGTCAGTGCTCGTGGAATCTGCATGCTTCATCATCATCATGTCCATGCAGCATGTACAAACTATGTATACACATTATAGTAGCCATAGATACTGACTGAGGTTGTTTAGGATGGTTTACATTACTCTGTAGCGATGCTTGCGGCGCTCAATCATGCATCTAGTGAAAATGACAAGTCTAATGCTGGTGCAACTCTCTCTGTTACTGCGTGAATCAGGCATGGTAGTGTTTGTGACAGTTAAACAGCACCTCGAAGCAGCATTCTACACTTTGCACTATGAGTATTAAGCCAAAAATGGCTGTTTGCTGGCACATGTTTGAATACCGAACAAAGCAACACACCTGCGGATAGCCACTGGACGTTATGATGCGGTACCGCACCAGAGGTCCCGGCTGGTTCGTACCGTAGGCAAGATGCCCTTGCGGGCAGTCTGAGTAGCAAAGGCCGCTCACGGCGAGAACCTTGATGAAGCACGCGTCATCGCTGAACTGGTTACGCAGCGCGTACGTGTGGAAGCCGTTCTGCCGGGTTCCGTTCGTCAGCAGGATGTCCATGTGGCCGTCTTCATCGATGTCGAAGAACGCAGCCAGCTTGGCAGCGTCGAAGTTCGCTAAGGCCCCGTAATTCCAGTAAGGGACCAAGTTTCGGCCGAACGGGCAGCCCGCGCAGCGTACGTTTAGGAACAGCGTAGCCCGGGTCACCGCCTTCTTCTGTCCGGGCGGTTTGCCGTCCAGTATCGCCAGGAAGTCAGGGTAGCCGTCCATGTCGACGTCAGCGGTGCGCAACGCGACTGGCATCGCGATGTCCGGCTGGTCCTCTTCGTAGTGGAACCTCCAGGTGTAGTTGGCAGCGTCCTGGAACGACTCGTACCAGGGGACCCAGTGGCTTCCGTTCAGCACCATAATGGCCGAGTGCTTGCAATCGGCGCTGCCAAGGCATACCGGCATGACGTGTTCCATGTCACCGTCCGCGTCGACGTCGACGAAGAGGGACTGACCCTTGACTGCGGCGTCTTGCGGGTAGTCGCGCTTGAGCGGGCCTTTGAACTTACCGTCGCCGCTCCAGTACCAGATCTCCATGGACGACTGGGCGGTGAGCATGAGGTCGGCCGTCATGTCGTCGTTGAGGTCCACGTATGAGTTGGAATGCGGCTTCGACAGCGGGCTCGAGCCTTGGCCGAGAGTCACGGGTGTCGGAATCCGGCTCGGGCCGAAGGTCCACACCGTTCTCGTATTCGCGTCCTCCGTTTTAGCAGACAGAATGTCGACGACGCGGTCGTTGTTGTAGTCGAACAGCAACGGCTGCCAGCCGGCGGTGATCTGCGTGCTGTTGTCGCAGTCCACGCCCATTCGAAGGCGCCCCCAGAAGATCCGTATGTCGACGTCGGACTTGCCACCACTCTCCTTGGACGCAACCAGCACGTCCATGATGGAGTCACCGTCGAAGTCGCCCGGCATGATGCTCGCGATGACGCCCGGGACGCTGCACTGCACGTCGGACTTCTCGAACGACGGCTTGGCACCCGTCGCGATCCATATCTCCACTTTGTGGAAGTCGCTCGAGGCCAGGAAGAGATCGGTCAGCTTGTCTGAGTTGAAATCTCCGAAAGCGCCGAGGACGCTCGGCTGGGCGCTGCCGAAAACGTCCGCCGTTATGTCTCGGAAGCACGAGGCCCCATCGAGAAATACGGCAGCGAGTACAACGGCGATCACGCGAACGCTAATCATGATCACCGCCTCACGACACTTGTTGATTGTTCGCTTCAATTGAAATCATTTCACACCTCGCGCGGAACAGGACGGCGAATAATAACGCGTCTGTCAACGTGATTCGCCGGCCTGCATGTATTCTTCTGAAGTGTTTTTGCGGTGACAAAAACGACTAGAAGCATTAGCTTAGCATTTCATGATTCACCAACGCACGGAAATCAAGGGACTGCGGAAATGCACAAAACCTGCCTGACTGTACCTCTGCTTGTATGGCACAGCATATCCTTCTGAGAACCTAGCACGGGACGATACGTAAAATTTGTAACGCAACCTAGAGGGCGCGAGCATCCTATCATCTAATGGCTGTCAGGGTGAAAGAAAAAAAAACTGTGATAGCCTGCGTTAAAAAAACACCTAAAAGTTTTACTTCTCTGTCAGTCTGTCATAAAAAATTGCGCAACATTATGTAGAAAAGATTCTGTGGTTACCTGCGGCTTAACCAGAACGAGTTCAGAATTAGTTTTACCAGAACATTCAAAGTTCTGGACACGGATCTGGCGCGGTTCGGGTCAACGATCATGGAGTTTAGTTCCATTAACGTTGGTTCGGGTGTCCACCGAGATGTGAAACAATTACTGCTCCATTTCCTGTCCTTAAAAACCAGACATGGCTCTGGAACCCTGCTGGAACATGTGCCCTGTTTCTATTATGGCGGTGCAACATACGAGCTCACAAACGTTCTCCATGCTCACAAATAAAGGCTCAAGGCACCGTGCAACTTTGGGCACACCTCCTGAATGCGAGCTTTTTGGCTCAACTTGAGCGCAGTTTTTGGAACTTCTAATGGTGATCAGTTTTTCCGTAAAATCTGATTCCATTGCATCATGGCAAAAGTAGGGGCCTCCATTTTGTTTCTTGTCTCAACTGTACTTAATTGTCTTTGCGCGCGTCGACGAATATTGTTTACGTCACTCTGCTTTCTGTTTTCTGAGTATGGGGCGAGAACGAAAAGCGACAGGCGTAACTGACTCTGCTTCACATTAGAAAGCATAATGCCGCGCTGCCGTGTTGCATTAGAAATGGCAGTCGCGACTAGAGCGCAAGTATCTAGAGTGTTACAGACAAGGCTACAGATAAGAAAGCCCGAGAGAGAGTCCGAAACATACAGGGGGGCATTATGGGAGAGAGGTTGCTTTAACTGCTTTAACGCTTTAGCACCTCCGGAGCAATGGTGACAAAATTTAGGGGAGGGACAGAGGGGTAGAGCAGCGAACAATGATTCCAATGCTTGTGTCTTCTTTTCTTGGTCTCTTCTACTGCGCTGTTTTTATGCAAGGAATGATACCGGACCTCGTCGAACCAGTGCCATCCGGACGCACTCTCACCACTTCCTCCTCTTTCATCTTCCCTCTGTCACTTCGCTCACTGCTCTCTCTCATTTTCTGCTGCTCCTCTCAGTCTGCTCCTCCCTGCTGCCTCTACAGGTTGTTGGAACTATTTTTTCGAGTTTATCGGAGCTGCTCTGCCGTTCGCCGCTCCTCGCTCGCACTTGCTTGGGCGTCAGCGCTGGTTGCATAGCGCCCTGCTCAGCTGACGGTGCACTTGGCTTCTCGCTTCCGCACCCGGGTGAGTGTTTTTTGCTCCCGCTTTTAACTCGCTATCTAAACTTCCAATAGCTTTTGTTCCGCCTGGCAACAGCAGCGCTCAAAAGTCGGTTATTTGTGTTTGTTATTCGTCCCAGTAAATAAATAAAAAGTTCTGCGGTACGAACCGGTTTATTATTTGTCAGTTTCACGTTGTTTATATCTTAACAAGCCTCGGTGTGTTTTTGGCCATAAATAGTTGAACTCTTAACTCTTTCTCTGACTGCTTAGCTCCGAGAACCCTACCGCGCTCGCTGACGACGTTGAAGAGGTGTGACAAAGCCGTCTACGAGGCCTTCCCAAGCCGGCGATGGGTGTCGGTCTTCAGATAGCAACGAAGATTGCCTCCTCTTTCAAGCCGCAGCTTCCGACGTAGAGGATGGCCTCTATAGCTTTTGCCGGAAAATGGAAGCGCTTGTTCACTTCGCTTTTTGTACAGCTGTGCTCTGGTGATAGCGCTCTATTATAATTTGCGTTCACCGCGATCAAGGCAGTAGTCGTGGCTGTGCAGTCTGCCTTCTGCATTGTTGCAGTCACACTCTGCTGTATGAAGAGCGGATAAGTATGGTACCGTGCATGCATCTAGCGTGAAAAAAAAAAAAAAAAGGAGAGAATCCTTACACTCAATTGTTGAACTGGCAGCGATCGCGATTAAATGGTCTCAGTTTCGAGCGCTTAGTCTAATTACTGGAATGGAGCGACCATCAATGCACAAATCTGTCATCCATTTTTACACTCGTTAGATAGAGCGCTGCCAGTACCTTCAATATGCGAGCGCAAAAGGCGAAGCCAGTCTTCACATGAAAGACGAAAACGAGCAAGCCGCGATTACAACCTACCGTGGCGTTATTTAGCAACCCGCAGCCTTGAGACGATTTCCTCCGCGTAGTTCTGTTCTCCCTGCTTGCCCCCCCCCCCCCCCCCCCCTCCCTGTTATCGCAGTGCCGAAGGGGAAATTCAAATGCTACGGCTAAGGGCCAGAGCTTCGTTATCGTGCAACCAAAATAAACTGGAGAGAAAATAAAAAATGCGGTGATCATTATGACAGTAATTAAGTTGTTAAGTGCAACTCAGCTTAGGCTTAAAAATATACGCACAGCCGGCTGCCTTATAATTCGCCGTAGGTATACACAGAACACCTGTAATGATTTGTTTTGTTTGCATTTACTAGTTGCCGCCGCTGTTTTGCACTTGAAGAATAAAACCTTACTCACACAAGCGAGAGAGGCAACATCCTTGTGCCCACTTGTGCGGCCATAAAGTGACAAAGCACAAAACGATGCCCGTTGAATCAGACACAATGAAACCGCGAGACAATAAGAAAATAAAATGTGCGTTGGGAGGTTTTTGACCTGTGTCATGCGCTGGGAACAGGCGTGTAACCGCAGTGAATAACTGCACTTGACGTCGACCTGAACGCAGCCGTATGGTACAAAGGAAAATGTTAAAACCCTGCGGAAACTTCATGCGCGCAAAGACAAAGACAGAAAAAAAGTCCTGCGCTTTCTTTGTTAGAGAAACGAGACACCAAACTAGGTGTTCTATAACGATCATTCACGTAGCAGCATATGTAGAACATGTCACATAGTATAAGGCCTAGCTTTTTGCCTGTCAGTTAGAATATATATACAAAGAAAAAAAAAATATGGAACGGACGGCTCGGTTTGCTTTCCAAGCGCTTAATAAAACTGAATTGTGTACAACATCAGACCGAAGTTAAGAACTTGTATATATCGCTCAGTACACATAGTTTCGAAATGGTATAAAGGGAACAGAAACGAACCTGGCTTCTCGAACAAATTCTAATAGATTGTGTGCTCCTGAAAATGCAAAAAGAATGTGCGTTGAATTTTTCAGATTTTATGCTCATTTCTGACCCGGCCTTACGGTCTTCGCTTGCGTGGTGTATTATGCTGTGATAGCATCTGGCTCTGATTTTACGGTGTGGCGAATTTAACTGTGTGAGTAGGCCCTAGAAATCCGGTGTCAATAACTTGAGGCTTTGATAGAAAGGGATTGCAGGTTTGTTGGATATGCATAAGAAAATGACCCAAGTAGCACCGACCAATAAATCAATGTTATGAAACTGTTATGCAAGTTGTACTAGCTTTACATGTTATATTGGAACTGTATTTTAACGTTAAAAGGTAACAGATAATATTATACGTACGTTCTATTAAACCTTTAGTTTAGCATTCAATGTGAACATTGTGCTAATTTTGTGTCCTAAATGTGCCTTAAACATCAGTTAACGTTAAGCTAAACATTATTTGAATGTTGCGTTCTAAAAGTTTTAAAATGTTTAAATAATAACTATAAAAGAACATTGGAAATAATTTTAAGCATTATGTCCCAGAATTTTGACCACTATCCCTGCAGTAAGGATGTTTTTCAGCTAGCAGTTCTGTACAATAAATATCTTGGGTTGTGCCCGCCATAGCTCGCATGCCCGGCTATGACAGCTATACATTACTTTGCTAGAAAACTTTGTTTATCATTACCCCTTCACCATACGTGAGAAACCTTCAGTAATGGCTATATAAACTTGTCTCCATGGTATTCGTTCGGAGGTGAGGGAGTTGCATGTGCTGTTTGTCATTTATCGTAGAGCTCAAGTGTCGCCGTCGTTGTTGGTCCTTGCAGACCGTTATGTTGTATAGCTTCACATCTGGCGGGCCTGCACACTCTTGCAAGGTTATTCCAATGTTCATTTGTAGCGTTCAGAAACGTTTAAAAAGTACTTTAAGGACATTGTTTTTAAGAACAATATAAAAACATTTAAGCACTTCCTCCTGCCATTTTGGAAATTTGCCTGTATTAGAACCCCAGACGTTGCGCCTCCGCGTACGTTTCTCGCCTTGGCTCTGCACTCCTGGGAGCGACGTTCTTTTCCTTCCATTTCCGATGTGCGACCCTATTGAATTGTTGCCAGATGTTTCGATTTATCGCTGATATCGAACACTTTTGAGGTGTTTAAATGAGTGCCCTGTAGCGGCGGACTTGCTCTCAGACTTCCCTTTTTGCCTATATCGCCTCGCAAACTGTCGGTGCTCATCTGGAGAGCCCCCACTTCAAGCCGGCCCTGAGAATCGGTCGCTGAAAGTTCGATAAGATGCCCGAGTGACCACAGGCATGAGTCATGCGGCTGCTGTTGTCGCGAAGCCATGCAGCAGGTCAGACCTTAAAGAATGCTATGCTATATGGGGCATATCTTACGCTGCAGATGCATGCATTTTACCCGCTGTCAGTGTACGACAGCAGATTCAAACACAACTTTCTTGGACCCCAGTTAGCGTCGTCTGTCGGCTGCCAGCAGATAAACTTGTTTGGTTTATTGGGGTTCAACGTCCCGAAGCAACTCAGGCTATGAGGGACGCCGTAGTGAAGGGCTCCGGAGGTTTAGACCACGTGGGGTTCTTTAACGGGCACCGACATCGCACAGTACACGGGCCTCTGGAATTTCGCCTCCATCGAAATTCGGCCGCCGCGACCGGGATTGAACCAGCGTGTTTCGGGTCAACAGCCGAGTGCCGTAACCACTGAGCCACCGCGGTGGGGAGATAAACTTGTGATTTTGAGAAAACTACGGGGTGATATGCGAGATGCCGCGTGTACACGTTGGTTGCGATGGTCTAGTCCCAAGCATCCAAGGCAATTGGCACAACATTGCAAATGGATGGCTTCACACCGGTCGTTTGTAGGCCCAGTCATTGCTTGCCAATATGTTTCCAATATTGGAACGATTTCCTGTGGTGCCTGGAGTCTTCGTGCAACAAAAATCTGCGAACATTTTGACTGTCATTGACTTGCTTTTCCTTCGCGTCGCAAAGTTCTGACTTATGGTTACTGTGCGCAATGACTAAGTTCCGACGGTCATTCAAAACAACTGAGATATATAGCGAGCATCCAAAACTCGCGCGGTAATTCTGAACGCTCTCGGGGCCATGTCATATATGGTGGCGGCAGCTACGCAATAGAAACACTTGTCCAGATTTTTTGGGGCGCGTATACGTCATTTCTAAGCGGCGTCGGGTCTACAAAATCAACAGCATCAAAAAGGAACAGCCACCGATATATATCGTTCATATACACCGTATACGTGCTCCTGTCCTAAAAATGTCTGGTAGGCATCTCGGTTCTCCGCTTGTGGGGACCGCCGAGTGAGCTTCGTTGTTTTGCGTGGAAGCCAAAAGTTTCAGTTCAGTAGTGAGGTCGTATAGTATTACCTGCAACACTCCTGTTGCCACCTCGAGTGACAGCTATAACTTAGCTGAAGTTCGAAAACCAGCTCTACGTTTTCCCTCAACGTGCGGCCGCGGCAAAAACAACTTTCTCCACCAGTATCAACGCACAGTGGCGGAGATGGGCTCAAGGAGGAATAAAGTTTTCATACCCTCGTTGTTTGCCGTAACCCAATAAAGTGACGGAATCGGACGTTTAGCCACAAGTGATGGGATCGGAAAGCAAATATTTTTCTTTTTTTGACACCGGCTATTTGAAGATAAAAAAATCGTCACGTAATTGTAGCAGGTTTATTTTGCTCCTTAACTCTTCCAACAGAGGTAGGAGAAGCAGTTCATTAAAAAATTTAGAATGGTACGCAGTTCCCGACAGTAGAGAATCATTTGCGTTTACGCTGCGAGATGGGGACATGTCGCATATGTCGCGCTTAATTTCTCGCATTATTAGGCGTTACACACAGTCTGCGGTTGCTTGGCTCAAAGGGGCTTTACTGTACGAAACTATACAGACACTGAGACGGCACCGTGCGGACAGTACTTAAGAGAGACCGATTCTGTGGTTTCGGTTTGCTGTCACCGGACGCGCCTTGCATATAGCGATAGGTACCATTCTGGATGTACGAATGTGATAAGCGTAGTGTGCATTGCACGGCTGTCGCAGGAAGCAGGGCCTCGCAGACGACGGAACGCTTAACGATGCTATCGCAGCGCAACGCAGCGAGCTCGGTGATTCAGCTCTATAGTTTCGGTTTCGGTCGGTGCCAAGAATGCGGCGCGCACCGGGCTCCTCTTATTATATCTTTCTTAATGGTCATCCAGGGCTGTGCATGGTTTCATTTTGCGTGTTCTTTATCAGCTGAGGCGTCCGGATTGGTCGAGGTCATCGTTCCTGTTTTCTCAGAAGAGAGCTGCATGGCAGGAAAGAAGGGGGAGGGGGGTAGGAGCGAGTAAATTCAGTTTCTTTTTTAAAGTGCGGCACCTCTATAGTTTCGCTTTGGATGCCTCAGGTAGGTGTAGACGACGACTGCACCTGAGGCGCCAAAACGACGTGCTTTCGGTATTTGTTCATGCAGCAGAGAGCGAGGTCATTCGGTGGGAGGCCTCGACAAGGTGAACCACTCCCAGAGCACGGCAAAAAAGAAAGAAAAAATATCCTGCATTTTTATTCTTATAGTAGCCCTCGTCACGCCTGCGCGATTTTGTCAGAAATGCGCACATTGTAGAGCTCATCAACTAGGAGCTACGCACTGCATCTACGCGGCGTCTGGTTATACTGGGCATGACTACACGTACACAGCAGCTGTGCGTTGTGCGCAGTTCCACTTTTCTGCGTCTTACTTTGGAGCTGCTGACAGAACGTGGGCGCTGCTTTCCTTTATTTTACGCGTACTTATTTTTTTTGTTGTGTTGACTCATATTTTTACGTGCGCACAGATCGCTGAGTGAGATGACTCGTTAACATCTTTTTTTTCCGTGCTTAGTCAAGGGTGGAGAAAAAGACAAACGCTGAGCGGAGCGCATCGCATCGCCCACTGCCGCGGTCTGGGGATGCTTTAGTTTTTGCGCCGTTACTCGGCGCATTCAGCTGGCGTTAGCCCCATGTTCCGGAAACCGAAACTAGCTATTTTAGACAACTAGCCTTCGCGGCCTTCGCTTATTTTTCGTCACTCAGCCTCGCAGAGAGTCTCTTATAACACGGTCTCCACGAATCACTACAGCGCCTCTCCTTTTCTTTATAGTCTTCACCCTCTCCAATTTGTCTGCTCGGCGAAGTCCGTGGCGGCCTCTGACGTAACTCGTTCACGAGTTGGGCATAGTTCCGTTTCCATATTTCGATTACCTATGCTTGAGAACTGTCACGTAGTTAATGCATGCTGCTGTCTATGCCTCCTCAAGTGGCTAAATATCTTGCGCCGTTTCTTGCAGAGTAATCTTCGCTTCCTACCAATGGAGAACGCCGACGGCTTTGTCGACATGGCGGACATTTTGGATGAACTCGAAGGCGTCAAGGAAGCTCCTAAGAAGGTGATCGCTATCTTTGTAAAAAGCACATGCTTTCTTGTTTGATTTCTCTTCACACTGAATTTCTCTCTCGTGAGTATCTGCCAGGCTTGATTCGAACGGGAACTCTCACGTATGTTAGCCTTTTATAGTGCAGCTTAACATTGTTGTTTAGCAGGGTGGTGGATGTGCACTGCTCTAAAAGTGGGCATGTCAAGGGCGTCATAAAGAACTATGAATCAGGCTGCTTGCTTACTCAAGTTTAATGCAATAAAGCAAGCTATTGCATTATGTCCATACGCAGTGTTTAGTGTTCGATGCTGGCCTGATAGTGCGTACAGGTCCCCTTTCTTTTTCCTCTAGAATCTCAGAAAATTTGGCCTATTTTATATATCTTGACTGATACGCTACGGAGATCGTGCACCGGCTTTGAAACTGAGGCGCATTTACCCACATTGAATGCCCATGTGCTTTTGCAACGAAACAGAAGCCAGCATCCATTTACTTTCGGCGGGTGTTGTTTAGCTTTACTTTCCCCCGGAATCCGGTCCTTGTACGTTACGTTAAGTGGATGGAGGGTTCCCATCTCATCACAAGCTGCTTTACTTTATATACGCACCTAACTGGGTCCCTTTTATGCAATGCCCCCTTTGCGTTCTAATAGTGTTTTGGGAAATTAGCTCGTAATAAAAATATTTCGCAAGGTCATTTAACCGCCTTTCGGTTGTAGTTTACACCACTGTGAGGTCAGGAGATTCCTGTCGCTGATGGCGTGCACGTTTATATCTACAGACCCTGAGTACGCCTTTGAAGGAAGCACCGAAGACACCTGCGAAGACATCTCAGCCGAACGGTAAGGGAAGAAAAAGATTTTCAAACTTTTCGCTGCTTCCTGGTACGAAGAAGTTACACCAAAATGAGCGTCTCAAGTAAGAGCCGACGGTCCAGCCGACGTGGATCAGCCGACAGGCTCAACATTTTCGGGAGCATCTCATGCTGACTAAACAAATCGCGTGATTCTGTTGTGCGAAATGGAAGAACCAGATCATCGGGTTACGCATTCGTAAAAGGGAGTCAGTGGAACGACTTGGCCGCATTGCTTCGACTATTCCGGTGAGCGCATCTTGATCTGACCTGAAACGTACCACCCACACCAAAGAGAGATCTCAGATAGCAGTATGCGAATTTTAGAGTGTTAGCTCCAATACTCGCATTGCTCAAGGTCGCGTTAGTATGGAACACAAGGTCGTTCAAGTGGGACCAGTGAGTGGTACCACTGGTACACAGATTGTGGACCACATAATTGGCGTAATGTTCGGCGTGGTATCAAACGATTCAGCGTGCTACGGAGCATGAGATTACTAGTCGAATAAAAGCGTGGCACATAATAGGGATTCGCGCCGATGACCTTTGGTTCCCCAACTGAAACTTCAGACGTCCATGACGGCCAAACTAATTGACGTAGGACATTCTAAGTAGTGTCAAACGATTTGTATTCTGCGTTTTATACGATGGCAGCAAAAAATAGATATCTGGATATAACGAAAAATGTGTACCGGGTATAGCGAAGATGGCTAATGACGCAATATTCGTTCGATATTGCTAACGCTCGATACTCATACGCTAGCTCAGCGTTTTGCTCTTTTTTTTAGCGCAAAACAGCAAAGAATGGACAAGGAAATTGACAGATGATTACGATAGCTGGTAATGCGAAATTTGAACGCAGCTCTTCATGGTTGGCGGGTGGCACGTTATGCTGCTAGACATCCTCCGGGATCTTTCCGTGGCAGCCACGTTCCAGGTGGCGTTTCGATCTGTTACTTGGACAACCGGTTACGCCGACGGCGACAACTACGACGCGGAAGCGAGGAACGGGCGCCTAAGAGCAGCACTCTAAATAGTGAACTAGTAGCGGAATTTAGATCGACGTCCCCCAACCTCAAATTGCAGTTTCAATTCACCAAGCTACCGCACCACTGCATACAGCTACCGCCAATGGCGTTGTGTGTGGCGGGCAAGAGCCTGCTTTCTGCCACTGCTTGGGTAGCGCTGCTTAGCACGAAGTTCTTGGAGGTTCCAGTTCTGTACAGAAGAGAATTACGCAGATGCAGTCGATCCCGCACGTATCGTACTTGGGTATAACGAATGATTGCTTATAGCGAACAGTAAAAAAATTCCCATGCGGAAGTGTTGTATTGTCCGCGTTTATCGAACTCCGGTCCAGAAAAACGTTCGGTATATCGAACGGAGCGCCACGCTCCTAAGATCACTTTGTTCGTGCTGAGCTGGGTCGGCAGCGATAACCACGCGAAGACTCTCATTGGTGCAATATGTTAATATGCTCTCTATGCGGTTATATTCCACTGTGTGCTTACTTGTATTGCACTAAAACTACCAGTTATTTAGAGCACTCCTAGCCCACCATTCTGTCTAGTATGCAGGGTGACGTTTGGTAAGACGGCGGCTTGATACCCCTTATACATTCTGATGTCACTCGTCGCTGTCAGTTCACCTCCAGAGTGAAGCCCTGGGGAAGTTCATTGCCAGTAAAAACGCTGTCAAATGCTTCGGTTTAGTTTGAATATCTTACTTCTTCTTAGAAATACTGACAAAGAGCACTAGAATGATGATTTTGTCGCGCACAGGGTGGTTTCTGGATCACACCGTTTATGAATTTTGTTTACATTTGTGTCGCAGGAGCTCGAGGGGAATCTCACCCCCACTTTGAGCTGAAGCCAGAACTGGTGGTAAAACTCCAGATGGACTACCCGGAGAAGTTCGTCAAGGATCGTTTGAGCGGCTACGAGTTCAAGACAAAGAGTTGAGCCGTCTTCTGTTCTGTCTCCTCGCGGTCTTTTAATATGGCTGTGACGAAATATCTTGAGCCCGCTGCCAGTTTGAAATCTTCTATGAATTGCACTTAATTTTAGTCTTAGATCCCACCGCCCTTCGTAGAGAGCGTGGTAGGTATTTGTTTCGATGTTTTGCTCTTTAGTACTGTTCGCGGACATGTTTCTATACAATGCTGAAGAAATACAGAACGAATTCAGATGCTGATCGTGCGCGCGCGCGCGAGAGAGAGGGAAACATTTATTTTTCAACCCTGGTCCGGGTCACCTTCTCAGGTCCTACCGTCTAAGCCCATATGGCCTAGCACGGGGGGCAGATGGGTAGGAATGTACAGCAGGGGACAAAAGTCTCCGGATCACGTGTTCCTGTAACGAAGCCGATAACTCTGCTATTTGTCGGCGGCTGGAGACCACACTCGTGGAGGTAAAAGTTAAATTTTTGTTCTTTCATCTCCACAAGTGCGGTCTCCAGCCGCTGTCTGATTGTAGAGCTATAAGCTTCGTTTGAGGAACACGTGGTCCGGAGACTTTTCTCCCCGACTGTTACGTTGTAGTTACTTTGGTGACTGTGTGGCACGTGGACAGGTCCAATATGTGTGTGTGTTATCAGGGTATATGTGCTACATACCTGAGAGCTGGGGTGGCCAGAGCGATTGGGTATGCGGTGGTTGTACGGGTCACATGGTAGATAATTAATGCATTTTGGCACTCTGGCATAACATCTCTGGCGCTGGTCTTTAGTTGCCAGCTTTAACAGAAGCCGTTAGTAAAGGCGCTACCGGAAACGGAAAAAAGACTGTCTTGCGATGAGCATCAGAACTTCCTTACCTGCAGAACGATGACAGTCTCTCTCACTGCCTTGCAGGCACGCTGCTTCGGGCTTTGCTGCACCGTACGTACAAGCAGAGCAAGCGGCCCAACAACAAGACTTTCTGCGACCCTCTGGATTATGTGGGCGACTACGTGCTGAAGTTCATCATCTCGCAGTACCTTCTCGAGCACTGCGCCGTCAAGACCAAGGAGCAGCTGGCGCAGAGGCGTGCTCTGGTCGAGTGCCAGGAGGCCTATGCGCTGCTGGCTGTACGCAATGGCTTCCACGAGGCCGTCTTCATCGACGACCGCCGCGACTGGGAGCACCTCAACGAGTACATACGAAACGTCAAGGACGTGCAGGTATAGTACACGTCCCCCCATGCCTTCTGAAGCACGGATGTTTTAGAGCATTGCCGAGGGGCTGAGTAGTGTAATGGCCATTGGAAAATTTCAAAAGAAATCACGATAGTTCGGAGTAGTTGGAATAAAATTAAGTATCATTGCTTAGCAATATTAAAAAATTACGAGGAACTTTAGCGGCTAAAGGGGTGAAAGGCGAAAGCCTGAGTGCTGCATTCTGCTACGCGATTGTTCACTTCACATTCTGTTGGTGCATTAATTTGCCTTCAGGCGTGGAACGCGACAGCGTGTTGTAGCGCTCTTTGAACGCAACGCTTTTTGAGGAAAGAAAATCGCGCTGTAATTCTCAGTCATCTCGGTGGACACCTGAACCGCACCGTACAGGAAGGGAGGAAGTGGAGTGAAAGAAGAAAAAGAAAGAGTGGCCCCCATAATGAAGAAAATGAAAATTGTATTTGAGGAAAGGAAATTACGCAGTAACTGTCTCACATATCTCGGTGGACACCAGCCGAAAATTGTATTTGAGGAAAGGAAATTGCGCAGCAACTGTCTCACATATTTCGGTGGACACCGGTCAAAATTCGCGCGCAGTGACACCACAACATTTCGACCAATCTGAAACATCCACAAATTTGCTGACACGTCTTGGTCACGACAGTATGAGCCATTAAAGGCTTTCGCCTTAATAGTTGGTTATAGGAGAAGGAAAGGTAACTGTCTCACTTCTCGGTGGACACCTCAACCGAGCCGCGGGAAAAGGGATGAAGAAGGTGGTTGTATGAGACGAAGATATAGTCGCCCCGTTGTGGAGGGCCCCGTCCACCTGGGGTTATTTGACATGCACTGACACCTTTTGCAGTATGCCTCCATCTAAATGCATCCCATGTTCACTGCTCAGCAGCTGAACGCTGTTAGCACTGAGCCACCGCGGCAGGCGCCATTGATTCCGATGTTTTATCGAAGAAAAAGCTCGATTCGAGAATGTATACATGCGTACATCATATACGTACTATCGCGCTCAATATGAGTTGCAACGCGCGGTAATCGACCGGGGCTCGTTCCGTGGTGTGCGTCCTCCAAACAGTGTGCTGTGCGATGTCAGTGCACGTTAAAGAACCCCAGGTGGTCGAAATTTCCGGAGCCCTCCACTACGGCGTCTCTCATAGCCTTAGTCGCTTTGGGACGTTAAACCCCATAAACCAAACCAAACCAAACCAAACAGTCGCTCGGAATTCTGGGAGAAACGTTTTCCTGAGCGGGGGTGCTGTTGTTTCCTGGAACAGCAGTTTCTCCCAGAATTCCGAGCGACTGTTTGGAGGAGGCACACCACGGAACGAGCCCCGGTCGATGACCGCGCGTTGCAACTCATATTGAGCGCGATAGTACGTACGATTTGATACTTAAAACCCGCACATTAAGTAACAAATGTGTCCGGTATTTGCGTCGTCAATTTTGTTGTTTTGAGCCGCCGCGGTGGCTCTTATGGCGCTCGGCTGCTGACTCGGAACACGCGGGTTCGACCCCAGCCGCGGCGGTTGGATTTCGATGGAGGCGAAATTCTAGAGGCCCTTGTACTGTGCGATGTAGGCGCACGTTAAAGGACCCCAGGTGGTCGAAATTTCCGGAGCCCTTCACTACGGTGTCCCTCGTGGCCTTAGTCGCTTTGGGACGTTAAACCCCCATAAACCAATTTCTTGCGTGTTAATGCATATATTGTCTCTTTAGAGTGTCAAGTTTTCTCGACATCATAGTTCCACAGAACTGTAACTGTCAAAACAAGATTGAACAAAAGGCGTTGCTAACACATCTGGTATGCGCGAGTGTAATGGTATCACTTGATACAGAACAAAATGTTTATTATCACTCGCTATAACGCCGTGCTGTTTTTTCAGGCAAGCTCTTTTTTCATTCTTTATACTACCCTACTGTACCGTCCTACCTAATATATTATCGGTTAATTATAATGTAGAGGCTTTGGATGGAGGCATCCATTCAGCTTTCTTTGAAGCTTGTGCGAGGAGTCTGTCTTCTTTTAATTGAAGCGCTTTCTCCTTGTCACTTTCTTGCACGAGAAAACATTCATCTCTAACTTCGATAACCACTGTCATGATCGTTCGTTGATTTGTAGTTACATTTCGTACCTAAATGTAAAATTACGACGCCAGGTTGAACTTGCCTGCTGTCACTTCGATGCTGCCATGGCACAAGAGAGCTAATAATAATAATAATAATAATAATAATAATAATAATAATAATAATAATAATAATAATAATAATAATAATAATAATAATAATAATAATAATAATAATAATAATAATAATAATAATAATGCCTTTATTTTCCATCACAAGGATGAGGGAGGCAGAGAGAAAAAGCTAGGGATGTAGTTTAACGGGCTCTCGCCTCCCCGAAAAGAGATAGAAGTTGTACAGGAAAGAAATATGCAGACAGCATAAAAGCATACCAGCAAAGCTTAAAAAAAGTTTGAAAAAACCAGCAGTAATACTAAATAAATAAAGGAAGCATGAACAGAATCTATTTTTTAACACAACTATAACCCTTTGTAACGCGTAAAAGTCAAATGTAAAGACAAAATTACATAAAAATTACAAATTGCAAAATTGTAATTTAATAATTATAATATAATTTTAATATAATATAATTATAATCTAATTATAATAAGTTATAGTTATAATTAATGGTAGTTTTCCAGTGCTTTTTGCATTCGGTGTATAACAGCCATTTCGCCCTCTTTCTCTGCCGCTGTTACGTGGTGTGACCCGCAGACCCTGAAGGAGCTCGGGGCCGTGGAGAAGCGGCGCTGCTTCATCCAGAACTTCTTTCAGTCCGTGGCCGGCGCCGTGTACGTGGACAGCGGCTACGACCTGCGCGCCGTCGAGCGCGTCTACCTCCCCATGCTCAAACCATTCCTCGACGAAGTGGTCGACATGAACCTGAGCGACTAGTCACTTCCCCGCTCACCGCGTGGCGCCACTTACGCGGATATACCGCATAGAAAAAAATAGCAGACATCTTTCTGTGCAGTATATTTGCTCGCGGCTGTAATGGGCTTTTTATTGATCCCGCGCCCGTTCCATTACAAAAAGTACAAAAAAATCCTAACCGGGCTCAGCGGTGATTAGCATTTATAGTAGAGTGAAACTGCGGGGAGACGACTGCGGCGCCGGTTAGCCTCCTATCAGTCGTGAAGCAAACTGATAACCAACCGCTCCGTGCACCGTACTAGTCACTCTACGGTCAAACATAGTTTCTCCAACACTCCGCCGCGCGCTGATTGGCTCTCGAGGTGTCACAGGATGCCTAGGCGACATTCGGCATTACGAGAACGTATCGGCTTCTTCTACCGACGCGAAATCTTCGGCCGAGGGAAAGAAAGACGGAAAATGAACTCTTGAAGAAGACGCTTGAACTTGGATAATTTACGTAATTTACGTTCTCCGATCACTTTGCGTGGAACCGGAGAAGTTGGGCAAGGCATGGAGCGGGACGTTTCCTGTGATTTTTTTGTGTGCATTTATACTTGAATATCTTGTATTTTTATCTCTATCTAAATAAATTTGCTATAACTCCAAACAGCGAGCTGTTGTACATGTGCATTATGCGTCTGTTCTGTGTGATTAAAATGAACTGATAGTTCTGCACTGTCGTCAGATACAAGGTACAAAGGGATTGGTGAGTACACATAAATTGTTTCTTTTCAAAAAATATCACCGGAGCTTTAATAACGGAGTAGACCGTTTACAGAGAACAGTTTGCTCTGTCCACGACAGATGGCGCCACTAGGAGGTCCGCCCCTTCTGGCCTTCAAAGCCGGCGTCAGCAGCATCACCGTGCGTTGCGAAACGCTGTTGCGCAGCTTGTGTACGAACGTCAAGTGACTCTTAAACAACCCAGCTGTGATAAGGATCTCATGCGTATTGTTGAATTAATTTAACTGTTTGCTAAATTAATATCTAGATATAATATCCCTGTGGTGTAGAGTTGGAAAAATAGTTACATGAAGGAAACCGCGAAACAATTACCGCCGTTTTGGAGGAGCTGTCTTGCGAGTTCATGCTGCTTCCAAGCAGAACAGAACGTTAATGTGTTGTTCCATGAAAAAATAAACATATTACAAACGCCGCGCGCCAGTTTATTTCAACGCCAGCAGTACCTGCGGGAATGGCAGAACGAGCGTACATATTCCTGTAACCTTTCTCACCATCGACAAACACTGATCCAATACATCGAATGATCGGTGCGTTTTAGACCTTTGCAATGAGTGCTTCCTCGGCGTCGGCACAGTGCTCACTAAACTGTCGTGCGTACTTAACGCTAGCACGGTGGAAGCAGCAACTGAGCGTTTGCAAAAGTCCTCAAAGGAGGCGCTTCAGCATGCAATTCTGTCGCCCAGTGCAAAGCTCTACAGAAGTTCGCTAATGCACAGGGCAGCGGTGAAATTTATCATTACGAGAATTCAAATATTCCAGCCTATTCCGGCTGCTTACATCTGCGGGTGCTGAACTCCGAGCAGTTTTCAGTTTTACTTATTAGCAAGAGAGCACGGTCGAACGTTGCCGCCGCGGTGGCCCAGTGGTTATGGTGCTCGGCTGCTGACCCGAAAGACGCGGGTTCGATCCCGGCCGCGGCGGCTAGAATTTCTTTGGAGGAGAAATTCTAGAGACCCGTGTACTGTGCGATGTCAGTGCACGTTAAAGAACCCCAGGTGGTCGGAATTTCCGGAGCCCTCCACTACGGCGTCTCTCATAGCCTTAGTCGCTTTGGGACGTTAAACCCCATAAACCAAACCAAACCAAACCGAACGTTGCTAAGCTTCTGATGGGGTCCTTGAAAAAGATCCATACTCTTCCTTTGGAAGCCGGAATGTTAACGGAGGATATAGTAAATATCTGGACAATCGGCCGGCGATCACACGCACGCGGACGTTCGGCTGTAAGACGCGTGCACAGTGCTGAGCAGCGAACGATCTTGATAGCTGTGAACACATATTCCTCCATTCGGCAAAAATATCGAGCTCTAAAAGCACGCTTTCAGGCATTCGCCCGCTTTTAATCTGCAGTTCGACAACAAGTTATGCGGTCCACAAATATCGTTACGTGGTCCATTGATTGAACAAATATGAACGCGCAGGTAGCTGACCGCGGTATGTTGACACATTCGAGCCGATACCGTCAGTCTGAAGGAGGCGAGTAAATCAGCTGGTTGAAGCAAACATTTTCCAGCACCAACACGTTCCATGAGCACTCGCACGAAATTTTTGTGGCGTCCGGCAGCTCGTTATCCACAACGAGAGTCGGAGAAGCGTCTTGCAGCCGGGCACCAGCGCGCCGGCAGCCGTCGGAACGAGAAGGCCCGAAGGCCAGCGATGGCGGAATGGTCATGTGACCAAATATGGCGGCGCCCATGCTCCCGCGCTGTAAAGCGTCTATAAGATCCCTTAGTGTCATCAGGCCAAGCGTACAGGTTCCTTCAATATGAACGGGAACAAAGTTTTGATCATTAAATTAATGATTACTCCCTAATTAAACATGAAAAGTATATATTTTTTCTCTATCTAGTTATCTCCTTGGCGTATAATATTTACTTATTTGTTTACCGTGTTCAAGAACAAACGTCTTGGTTATGGTATACAGCGGACTAATTTCTTGAATGAATCAAGAGTGAATACAAGCACCTTGTTTGTGGTATACACACAATATATACATACAAAAAGAACTTGAATGCATCTAGAATGGGCGCAGAAATGTCAACATTGCTATCGTTAAGGTCAGCCAAACTGTTAAACAAACATGAGGATTGTACAGAGGGCAAAACGCTTGTCTTAGATGTAAGCGTGTGCAGTTAAACTCATATGAAAAACCTCGATCAACGAATCAGGGAGCACAAGAATGACGTCCGGCTAATAAATTCAGAATGTCCCCCCCCATGCTTAGCCCTGCGAACACGCCGATCGCGAAATTGCCTTCGCTAAGGTGAGCGTCTTGGCCACGGAGCCAAATCTGTTCAACAAGCGCCATATTAAGTTGGTCCCGAAACGTTGGGATTAAAAATAAATTAGTGGTTAGCGTCAGTATTTCTCAACTTTTCTTTCAAGACCCAACGAGGCGGATTTCCAGCGAATATGGTGCCATTATATTGAAAAAAAAAATAAAGAACCTTTCGGTGTGCTCCGGAAGTTCGAGGTTCTGTGGAATTTGGCAGTATGGTGAATGCTTCGATAGGTTCACGTTGCAGTGGTTTGTAGATAAGGGTGCAGGCTAGTTAGTTATCCATGACAAACGGTCTACACCTGAGAAAGCAGAACATAGAGGGAACTAAGACAATTCTGTAATTCGCTGGTTTCTAATCTGTGTTCTGGGTGTCGCGCCTAGCGTTTTGCACTCTAATGAACATTTAGGTAAGTACGTGAACACAGCGGAGATGTGGGAGGAAACGCATTACTCATTAGTCCTTGGCGGCCTTCCTCTGCTCTTGAGGTTCTGTTAACGAAGCTTTGCGCGCGGGAAGCAGAACAGCTTTGACCTATTAATTCTCAATGTTTGCTTCAAAAGTAGCTGATGTACTGGGAAGTCAAGTCAAGCCTTGTTAGCAGCCCCCCCCCCCCCTCCCCTCCCTTCCTATCAACCGAACATCATGTCCGGAGTTTGAGTGGACTTCTCTCATTTACAAATCCAATGCTTCGCATTATGCCGCGCACCCTGCGGTGGTTGTATTGGCTGTTCTACTTTTCCTTCTCTTTCTTTATCACGCGCGCTTTAGACAAGTTGCGAGCGTAGCTGACTTCATTAAGATGTGCCACTGCAGATGTGCCATATTTAGACCTCTTTTTGCATTGAATGGTCCAAGTTTCGTACCCCTGAAGTTTAACGGTAAACCTGATCTTGAAGCGCCATATAATAAATTTTTATTGCTTTGTTTCTTCTCAGTAGCTTTAGATCCTTTGCGGGAGCATGAAGGCCCACTGTTGGCCCATTGTTGGCCCATGGCTGGTCCAGAGTGGGAAGGCCTCCCTATTGCGTTACAAGCTTTGAGCGTGGCGTCCGCTGATCGTAACTTGGCGAAGTCCGTGGAGGAAAGCGGGCACGCGGTAGGGGCGGGTGCTGGTGGCTTCCAGTGCTGTGCTGGAGACCTGCGCATGCCACCGTCGATCTCTTTATCGCGCCCCCGTCCAGGGCTACTTCTGGTCTCTCCAGCAGGGCCTTGCTGGAAGGAGCTTTGCCATCGCGGCAGAGTCCGGCCTCAGAGAAGTCGCTGTAGTCGACGACGGTAGCGAATATGGCGCCCTCGTCTGTGTCCTGCGCCCACCCTGGTTGACCTCTCGATCGTCGGGTTGAGAATCTTGAGCGAGATGCGCGTTCCACAACCCACCTCTGGAAGGTCGAGCGGGCCCAGCGCTGGATGACACTCACGGCGTCCAGTCTCTTCTTCGCTTTGTCTACGTGGAAGAGGAGAAGAGGTCATCATTCGGCGCACTCAGGAGCCTGGGACTGAGTCTCAGAACACCTCAAAACGTCAAAAATGTCCCCTGGGGATGCCCTGTCGACGACGACACAGATACCGTTACTCGCCAGACCACGCAATCGTCACTTGCCAAAGCTGGACCCCTCCCAAGAACAGAATCTAACTTATTTCCCTCTACACTTGACTACAAAAACTTACATCCTCGAATTAAAACCATTTTCCACGTTCCTTCTTTCCACAAGCCGGCCGTGGATCATCCTTTTAAATAAAATGTTTATCCTCTCTGTTCAGATCTTTTTGAAGGTGGTCAGTCGGCTCTCCATGAGATGGACAGCAGCCTGCTCGGCTATGTGAAAGGCAATGTCAAAGGTTCATTCAGTGCGCTGCCGAGCCCACCTCAGCTGGGCAAGTACCGAGAATGCAAGCACAGATCGGTATGTGTATGAATAGTAAGGAGTCGTACATACACTTTGTGGTCGAGTATACCCCATGCCTTTCTCTAGATTGGTATCATAAAGGAGAAAAAAATTGTCGCAGCAGTATTTATTCCGGGGTGGTATTTTTGAGCTCCAGAATATTGTTCTTCACCGAGAAGCAGCTTATATGCCCTTTGTTGATTTGTCAGGGTGCTTGACGTCTTTGCAGGACCTCCAGAAGTCAATTCACAAAATGCCTTTGGAGCGTTGCTGGCACAGTTTCCGAGTTGTACTTTAATCCGATTCTTTCACAATAGTTCTCCAATAGCTGCGCGATGGGACAGCAAAAATAGCGTCTATATTCTGATTCCCACCTGGAGCTTCGAGTTCGTCCAGCGGCCTCGCTGTGGCAAGTGGCGGGGAGTCGGCGTGAGCTGCGCTTGCCACGATGCCGGTGCGAGGTGAGCGTGGTGCTGCGGAATGTTAAGAAATCGAAAGAGCTGTAAAGACACTATCAAACGAGACTGCGCTAGACATGTCTTCCCATGCCATGTGCACATCGCACATGCCTCTCTCAGGGATTAGACAACACAGCTGCCTCGCGCCATCTGTCGACATCCCGTTTTTTCAACCTTGCCAACTGAATACCTAGGCCTCCCTCTGCCGCCTACGTGTTTGTTTCCTTATATGCATTCTGACATAATGAATTGCTGCTGGTTACTTGCTTCGCGCATTACATGCTCTGCCGAAGTCCGTTCCCTCACCAAAATTTGCTGGTCTAGGATAAGTCATCAGCTGGCCGTTATTCCCCAGATCGGGCTACTGCCCTCACGTTTCTTAACACGACCCTCATCGTTTTTCGTCCCGTTGCTGGCTGTTGTGTCCTCAGGCTCTATTTTGAGCTCCTGAAGTAAGCTTATTTGCATTAATATGCAGCGTTCACGGAATGCAGTACCACTTATTCTTGTACCCTTTCTGAATTCTACTTTTTTCTGATTTTTTTCGACGAAGTAGATTGACCTATCGAGTCACGTTACGCACTCTAATGTACCCCGGACACGCATGGGCATGTGGTATATACTATGATGAGCAAAATTAAGAGACCCCCCCCCCTCTAAGTTCCGAATCCTGCCACTCTGCGTAGAGGTGCCACCTGACAAAGCATTTCTGATGTTGAGATGGGCCCAAAGCGCCGGTCTCGACACCAGAAGTGCTTTGTCAGCTAGGGTCCCAAGCAGAGTGTTACGGGTCGGAACTTCCCGATGGCCACCGAACCTCCGAAGGACGTCCTGCAGACCTCCTGAACATCCACAGGATATCCAAGGGAGTTTCAAAGCCCACTGTATTGAAAGGAGGCGGTGCGCTTTCTTTTGTCCACTATGGTACCTTGCACTTAGGAAACGCCCTTTGTCAGAAGTAAAGAGCCGAAGGGATTTGCATCTAAGCCGTTTATAGCGATGATCTCTCTGCATCCGCGGCATTCGTAGCTTTCGGAGGGCTGGGAACGAAACTTCTTCCGGGGATTTGCAACGCTGGCGGTGCGTAGCCATCCACATCTATTGGAATGGCCCAGAAGTACACCCCTTGGGCTTTAAACTTTTGACAAAGTCTGTTCGTACCATACCATTTATTAAAGTACTTGCGGAATCAGCACCCGCTACCTGAGAAGAGAGAATCTTGCATTTGCTGAGTTTCGAAAGGATTTTTTTTTGTCTTGAAAAGGTTTGCTTTTTTTAACTGAAGGAATTGACTGCACAGCACTGCCGGCAGTTCATGGAGACATATGAGTACAGTCGTGCTGCTAAGTGCTGGTCCCATCAATAGGGAACTTTTCACACAGAGTCGGTGTAGCTTTGGTTCCCTGGTAACATTTCCAGCACTTCAGGCGGATCGAGGGAAGCGACAAATATCCTGTACTACCGTGCATGACTGCACGTGAAAACCAGAGAGCTTTGCATTTACGAGTTGTCAAATTTCCTTTTCAAGCCATGCATCAAAACGTGGCATTATGTTTGTGCCAGAACTACAAGGTTGGTAGACTGTCGCGCCACCTGCGGCATTCAGACGAAAGTATAAAGCTGCTCAAAACACGGAAGGAATGCAGCAGCAGTAGGAGGATACTTCCGATAGCTGGTAGCCCAGCTCATAGGGAGAACCACCGTCTGTCTCGCTCCGTTAAGGGGCCACAGGTAATAGCTAGGCTCAAAAACGATGTTTCGTAGCCGGTATGGTCCATGAGCTCTGCTTAAAACTGTCTTACGGCTAGGAGAACAGTGGTCGTCGTCGTGTCGACGGCCGTACGTGATTGGTCGGCCGTGGCGGGCAAGTGTGAAGGACGGCTCTCCCTCGGCGGTAGTAGTGTAGCGAGACAGGCAGCGTGGTGGCAAGTTGGCAGCCCTGGTGCCGTTCTCCCGCCGGCCACGCTGGCCGGAGCCACCGCAGCGCCACCTGCCAACGCGGTTGCGATGAAAGCGAGTTTGTAAAAGGTCTAAAGTTAGAATGCAGCTCTAAAGTTGGAATGCAGCTGCATGCAATTAAGTGGCGCTGCGATCGCTATCCACCACGAGAACGTCGCTAAGCGCAAACGTCGTTCAGTGAAGCATCGCTATAACGAAACGGTTTATATCGAAATCTTGTGTATAACGAAGAAAGGGCTTTTTTTCCTTTCTGGAAGATCTAATAGAAAATTACCGCCATAACTCGCTCTGCCGATGAGTGCACACAGCGCGCAGAAAGCTTTTACCCCCTATAGCTTGGCCCGCGTGGTTCATTTCTCCGGATGATTTGGTGGCTCCAGAGCAAGAAATTTGGACACCGGCGTATCCACCTTCGCCGAAACTTTCCATATCGTTATTGGTGTTTCTCCTGTCTCCAACCTTCTCGATGTACACGGTCGGCTCCGAGCGGGCTGGGCTTGTCAAGCGCAGTGTGCAGCACAGTGTCCGTGGCGCAATGTGCTCGCATGCTTGACCATTTGGCAGTACGTTTGCTGTGCCTGACGGTATCGACGTTGTTGCGCTGATCTCACGGGTATAAAGTGACATAGCGATGAAAAACGACAGCGCGTCAGTTTCGGTTGACGGAAGGCGACCTTAATCAAAGCAGGCGCATCGAGTGCAAAGAAAGATTATATAGTGAAAGATTTCGACGTAACTTTGGACACATTGTGTACATTTCTCGGCGGTGTGAAAAGAACTAAAAAGAAACTAAGATCTTTTGTTTTAGGAGCATCTGAGAGCCGTTTAAATGATTTTTTTTCGTTAATCTTGAATCTGGCGTGCTGATTCGTCGCACCACATTGCTGTCATGCACTGAAGTGTTATGCAAGCGTGATCATGTGTTAGGCGGCGAAGAAATTTAAAACGGGCTCTTGCGCCGAAATCGCTGCCGCGTGCCTTGTTTCATAGCAGCCCATATCGGCTTCGGCACCTTAAAGGGGCTGCGAAACACTGCCTGGGCGAATACCGGCTATACTTCAGGTGGGTTCTTTATGTCACACAGATGCTGACCTAAAAAGAATTACAGCAATCGATGCACAGGAACGGGAGTTATTCAGTGAAGAAATTTCAAAATACAAGCAAACAAAACGCTGCCCTCAACTCGATTTTGGCGGGGCTTCCCACTCCTATTTCGCTCTCCCAATGACGGCACCTGGCGCAACCAATCAAAACAGCCAGCCAGAGCACGTCGCGGAAGTTTGTACTCCATGGTTGCCTGCTCTCTGTGAGACTGGCAGCGTTGTTTCTATGCCAGAGCGCCCCAGGTGGTGTATTTTTATTTTACTTGCTTTGCAGGGCTTTTATCTAAGACAAACAAATTGTTTTTGTTGATCTAATATAAAACGCAGGCAGGTGACAAAATGTGTCTCTATTTATTCACACAATTTGCAGGATATTTACTGTTTTTCCGGGCATCAAGCTCGCGCCAGGTGATGTCATATCCGCTGCTAAAAACCCGCCACTGTGTGGCGACCATGAAGTTGTTTTTGGGAGGACATTAAAATATTAAAAAACGGAATGTACGCGGTATTACCGACGCTAATAGCGCCATTATAACTCACTGTATGCAATCAACAGGCAAAACGGTTAACTAAGATTGTGTTTCTGGGCCCCTTTAAGAACGGGGCTAAAAGTATTCTGAACAGGCCTCTCCCGTCGTCTACACACCATTCCTCCAATAGCCTTTCTATAGGCGCGGAAAGAATGGGTGCGCGTTGGCAGGGCAGACATATTCGGTTTGTGTCACAACACAAGAGCCACACGGTAATTGTGTTATCGGTATGGTATCGGCGCTATATTAAATGATAGCTAAGTTGCTCACAGTCTAGATGATGGCGTGCAAGCCTGTTAGCGTGACAGTTGCAGCGTAGGTCACCTGCGGGCCTCTCCGACTTCGTTATAACAAGGCCCAACTGTTTTTGGCTAGCCCCGCGTTGCACTCAAAGCGTGGATTCACCGGAGGAAACATCGCCTTTTCTGGAGAGCCTCTAATTAGTGCTTTACTTATTTTAGAACACGGGGAATGCCGAACAATAGCATGGAAACTTTTGAAGTAAACAAAGTCTACCACTTCACAGAAGAATGTAATCTGCAATGAGTAGCGAGCGCAGCTTCTCGTTCTATTTCTTTAGAATTCAGAAACGCGCACGAACAGTTTTTCAATTTTGCACTGTAGGCATACCACTTATATGTTGATATGAATACGTTCGAAAATATCAAATGACCTGAATCACGGGGCGGCACAAACGCACTCGCACGCACGCACGAACGCACGCAAGCAAGCACGTACGCACGCACGCACGCACGCACGCACGCACGCACGCACGCACGCACGCACGCACGCACGCAAGAGAGTACAGGACGAGTCACGCTTTTTCTTCTTAAAACCTGCCCTTTCTCTCATAAAGAGAACTGTAGTCTACTTCTGTCGCATTCACGTAACTGCGGCTAATAGCTCAAAGAGTGCGCCGACTGTCTCTTCTTGAAATCAACTTCTGAGATGCGAAAAGCGTCAATGTATTGCAGGGTCGCTCGATACTTTCTTAGGCTCCTGCTCAAACCGCCTTACCTTCTAAAGATTAGGCTTAGCAGCATCGGCACGAGCAGCAGGAAGATCTGCGAAGAGCGAGCTTTCCGGACCCAATCAGCGGGCTGCATATCACGCACGCATTCTTCCCACCAACGCTGCGGGTCAACGGTGGTCAGTGCATGAATCACTCGGCTCTGCAGTGTCGCTAACCGGACCTGTATCCTCTCTGGCAGAGCAAAGAGAAAGGAAGTACGAGATAAGAGTAACCTGAGTGTTTCAGACTCCTTCCAGGTAAATTTTGTTGCGAAAGTTAGACTACGCGAGTCGCCGAGCCATTTCGCGGAGCTGAGGCAAGGCCATACTGCGCATGCGCGAGGAGCAGTGACGTCACACGGCGCACAGCTTTCGCACCGCCGCCGTCGCTGCGCGGCTGACTCAGAGGTGCCGCCGCGCTCGTCAGTTGCGCATGCGCAGTAGCGGCGCATAAGCTAGCTCGCCGGGCCGCTGCCGCGCGCTCTCAATCGCCCCTCTCTCTCTCTCTCTCCCCTCGTTGCTTTCGCAATTCTTAAGGTTTAACCAGAGCTAAACAACTGCCAATTTTTTGTGTTGTAGATAAACACCCAAAGTACCTTTGCCATAAAACATGAAATATAAAAACACATTTTCTGACACTATATATGGCTATTCGGCATGCCTAATTTGATTCCGAGCACCAAGACTCTATACGTGTCCAAGTAAGCAGAGCCACGAGCCGTGGTGTCGCAGTAAACGCACGTCTCTGCTGTACCTCTCTGGGATGACGTCACAGCCAGCACCTCCTACATTGTGAGCACGATCGTCGCCTGCATGAAGCTCCTGCGTTGCTGCGGTGGGTGTATACGGCTGAGGTACTGAAGTCACTATAAGCCCCTGCGTTTAGACACGATTGGTCAGGCGCGGAACTGTCTAAATGATCGATAGCGTAAGAAACTTCGTTGGAAAAACAAGTGGTCTAATTAAAAAATTAATTCATTGTCTGGAGGGAACTAACGTCACTAGCTTGTAAATGAATATACGTTTCTATGTGTCTTTACTAAGTCCGGGCCGCCCCCTCACGACATCTTAGGAAAACATCTAACCACCAGCTAGATGACTAGATGACCCGAAGAAATGTTTGGTTGTGTGTAGAGAGAGGTGTAGTTGTCCGCAAACGCAACCATGAAATAATGCCACAAAACTCAATTGAAAGGCATCAACAGCTTCTAATACTATCGTACGGCTAACACAATGTAATTAGGTGTTCTTGCGATTTCTGCGAGGCACTGAAGGTAGTGTTAAGCAAATATGCGCCAACAGACGTGAGATGGATTGAAAAGCGAGAATATTTGGCCAGAATTTCTGTAAAGCCGCCTATACTGTGCCTGCTGTTACGCCTCTAGACTGGGTAGTCATTATGAACTTTTAGAATAATACCTTAAACACTACTGCTTTTTCACCGAATGTTCAGTTTTTCACTCGTTCATCTTCGATTTCTTTGCACCTGGCGGCACCAACTATCAGCACTGGCATCACAGCAAGCCTAAAAGCGGCTTTGATATGCGTTAAGGGCTATAACTTTGAACTCCACTGTACCGCCAAAGAGCCCGAAGCAAAGAAAAAAAATGTAGGGGATACTTATGACCACCTTAACTATGTGACGCGATAGTGTTAATGAGTTAATATCCGTATATGCAGAATTGGTCATTCTAAACTTTACATTCACGGGTCTCTGGCTGTCCTCATACCACTCCTTGTGCAGTGGTGCAGCGGTAAAGCGATGCGCAACTGCTCTGCGATGGCAGGTGCTGTCACCGGTGGGGCTTGTGCGGCCCAGGTTGCTCTTGCCGAGCGACCTCTCGCGATCAGTCATTGGTTTAACAGCCACCAGCCAGGGTGGACAGTTTGCTCGCAATCCGGTGGGCAGGTTGTGATGACGCCACAAGGTCACGTGACCCACTTAGGTTGCTTCTCCGGTGGGTGGCCACATGGGCTACCCTACGCCACCCCATTGTTGGCTCACAACGCTGACCCCGGATTTTCTGAGAAACAGGACATTTGACATTATCGTGTTAAAAGACTTGGCGGCTTTCTTAATCACATTCTGAAAGAACAAAAAGCGATAGCGATTAGGTTTCCTGCTACGTTGTCTACAATGAGCGTCTAATGTTCTTACGATTTTCCAGCCAGTACTTCGGTTGGAACCGGTTCCATTGCCCTTTTATGTTATGCAGGAATCATCACCTTCTAAAATGTTGGAGTACCTTCCATAGGGTTTTCATATCGGATTACACTAATGCGAATCATTAAACCACCATAATCTACTCACTATTCCCTTAAGCCATTTTCTGGGTTGGGTCTATTTCCAAAATTTTGGGGGTCCATTGGAATTTTCGGGGGTGTGCCAACTTCCAAATTCTGGGGGTCCTCCGATTTTCAAATTTGGTGATGCATTATGATCGGTCCACAGGATCGCTGGGAGTCCTCGTACCACTTTTGCCACAGCGGTGCAGCGGTTAAGCGATGCGGCACTGCACTGGCAGGTGACTGCTTCAAAAAAAGCCACCGATGGGGATTGTCAGAACCAGGTTGCTCTTCCCGAGCTACCGCAAGATTCGTGCGGACCGCCACGGAGGGCACATGGCAACTGCATGGCGGGCAGTTTGCTCACAATCAAGTGGGAAGGGTGTGATGACGTCACAAGATCATGTGACGTCTCTTGACCAGTCAGGGAACTTCGTTACAGAGTAAACCGGAAGTTTTTTGGTTTGGGTTGGTTTATTGGGGTTTAACGTGCCAAAGCAACTCAGGCTATGAGGGACGCATGAAGGGCTCCGGAAATTTCGACCACCTGGCGTTCAACGTGCACTCCAGGCGGTCGGAATTTCCGGAGCCCTTCACAACGGCGTCCCTCATAGCCTGAGTCGCTTTGGGACATTAAACCCCAATAAAGCAAAGCAAACCAAAAACTTCCGGAATTTTTTGTCTAGCTAACTAGATGTGTATGATTACTCTGGAATCTTTGACATAGCTGGATACACTGTTAGTAGCCGATCCGACAAAATAATCTGGCCTGCACGTCGAAGACCAAGACCCTGTGAGCGAACAAGCTTACCCAGGAGGCTTGTGTTGCCCACGGCGGAAACCTCGCAGTGCGCCCTGTCGCTGCTGTTGTTGCAGGTCGCCAGAGAGGGAAGCTGCGTCCCGTTGCCGAAGCCGATACGAAGGAGCGTGGCCTTGTCCCTGTAGTACCACGCTCCGAGGACAAGGCCCAATACTGCGGCGATGCGAGCCAGGCGGAGCAGCATCCTCACCTGCCGTCACGTTGTCTTCTTCTCTTTCCTCATCTCACCTAAAACTATGGGTCTTGTGGTGTTAATGATGATGATGATGATGTCCCCAGGCTTAATGGCACATACCTACGGCGGGAGATTGGCCAGGGTGCATAGCGTTAACGCAGACATTAATATTGTTGTCTTCTTCTCTTTCCTCATCTCACTGAAAACTATGGGACTTGTGGTGTTAACGCTGTAGAAGAAGGACTTCGGGGACGGCGTCGAGGTCGGCGTTGGAGCGGGGCGACCAAGACCAACACGATCTGCGCGATGGCAATCCCACAACCGCTTCTTCTTTATCGGCGTCCAGCGAAGGGGTCCATCTTCGTCTTCACAATGCCCCCCAGAGAAAAAGGAGCCATCCTGGCGACTTAAGGGGACGAAGATACGATGGGGTCGTAGAACGGCTTAAGGCGCTGCACATGTACAGTTTCACTGCCACGGCGCCGAAGATCAGAAGGTGGTGTAAGAGGCTCAACAATGTAATTGACTGGCGAAGTGCGCTCGACGACACGGTAGGGCCCATGGTACTTGGAGAGCAGTTTTGTTGAGAGGCCGGGACTGCTGGATGGAACCCATAGCCACACGAGCGAGCCGGGCTCGAAGTGTAGTGCATTCTTCTGAGTGGTGTCATGGTGATGTTTTTGGCGCCATTGTGAGTCGGTCATGACGATCGGGCAATCTGGCGGCATTCTTCGGCGTGCCGTGCAGCTTCGGTTACGGTGGTACATTCAGAGGCATCAGGTTTGTAGGGGAGCACTGTATCAAGGGGAGCAGATGGATGCCGACCGTAAAGCAAAAAGAACGGAGAGAAACCCGTGCTGGATTGCGTAGCAGTGTTGTATGCATAGGTGATATACGGCAGCACAATGTCCCAGTCGGTGTGATCGGATCCAACGTACTTCGCGAACATGTCACCGAGGGTGCGATTAAATCGTTCAGTAAGACCATTTGTTTGCGGATGGTAGGCGGTGCAAGTGCGGTGAATGACTGTGCACTGAGCGAGCAGGGCTTGAACGACGTCAGATAAGAAAGCACGGCCTCTGTCGCTGAGCAATTCGCGAGGAGCACCGTGACGGAGAATGAAGTGCGTCAATAAGAATCCGGCCACATCACGGGCTGTGGCAGATGGGAGCGCAGCGGTTTCGGCATATCTCGTCAGATGGTCGACCGCGACAATCACCCAGCGATTGCCGGCAGCTGCGTACGGAAGAGGGCCGTAGAAGTCAATGCCAATGCGGTCGAAGGGTCTAAGCGGACATGAGAGAGGCTGTAACTCACCAGCCGAACGGTGAGAGGCAGGTTTGCGGCGTTGGCAAGCCAGGCACGATCGGACGTACCGAAGAACCGAGTTGTACATACCGCGCCAATAGTAGCGAAGACGGATTCGAGTGTACGTCTTGAAAACTCCGGCGTGACCGCACTGCGGATCGGCGTGGAAAGCTGTACATACTTCGGTCCGTAGATGGCGCGGGATCACGAGGAGCCATTTCCGTCCAGTTGAATAGTAGTTGCGCCGGTAAAGGAGGTGATCCCGAATCTCGTAGTGGGAAGCTTGGCGGCAAACGGCGCGTGAAGGGGTAACTTGCGAACGGTTGGAGAGGTAGTCAATAAGAGAGGCTATCCATGGGTCCTTTCGTTGTTCGGCGGGCATGTCACTGACGTCGAGCGTAAACGGCACGGGGTCCAAGGCAGAGAGGCTGGCAAGGCCGACTGGAAGCGGCGAGCGAGACAAAGCGTCGGCGTCTGTATGCTTGCGACCAGATCGGTAAACGACACGGATATTATATTCCTGGAGACGAAGAGCCCATCGTGCCAACCGGCCGGAGGGATCTTTGAGCGATGAAAGCCAGCAGAGGGCATGATGGTCAGTGACTACATCAAAAGGACGGCCGTAAAGGTAAGGTCGAAACTTAGTGAGTGCCCAGACAACGGCCAAGCACTCCTTTTCCGTTACTGAGTAGTTAGTTTCGGCTTTCGTGAGAGTACGGCTGGCATAAGCGACCACGTATTCGCCGAATCCAGAGGGGCGCTGAGCAAGCACAGCGCCGAGGCCGACACCACTGGCGTCTGTGTGCACTTCGGTGGGCGCCTGGGGGTCAAAATGGCGCAGGATGGGCGGAGCTGTGAGGAGGCGGCGCAAGGTATTGTAGGCGGCGTCGCATGCTGGTGACCACAGGGAAAAGTCTGAGTTGTGGCCAAGGAGCTGAGTCAGCGGGGCGACAATGGATGCAAAGTTCCGTATAAAACGCCGAAAGTATGAGCACAAGCCCAAGAAGCTTCTGAGTTGCTTAATGGTAGTAGGTTTCGGGAAGGCAGTCACAGCTCGAAGTTTGGCGGGATCAGGGCGGATACCCTCCTTGGACACAACGTGGCCTAAAATAGTCAGCTCACGAGCAGCGAAACGACACTTCTTCAAGTTGAGCTGCAGACCGGCATTCGCAAGTCATGTCAAGACCTGCTTCAGGCGAGAGAGGTGGGTCGCAAAGTCCGGCGAGAACACCACGATATCGTCAAGGTAACACAGGCACGTCTTCCACTTCAGGCCACGCAGAATAGTGTCCATCATACGCTCGAATGTAGCAGGAGCATTACACAGACCGAAAGGCATGACGGTAAATTCAAAGAGGCCATCGGGGGTGACGAATGCGGTTTTAGGGCGATCTTCCGCAGCCATGGGTACCTGCCAGTAACCGGAGCGTAAATCGAGCGAAGAAAAGAGTTCAGCGCCTTGTAAACAGTCCAGTGCATCATCTATACGCGGTAGAGGGTACACATCTTTCCGCGTGATTTTATTTAGGCGACGGTAGTCAACGCAGAAGCGAATAGAACCGTCTTTCTTCTTCACGAGGACTACAGGAGAGGCCCACGGACTGTTAGAAGGCTCGATCACGCCATTCTGAAGCATAGTGTCAACTTGGGCTTCAATAACTCGGCGCTCGGTGGCAGAGACACGGTAGGGGCGCTGACGCAGAGGAGCATGAGAAGCGGTGTCAATGTGGTGGGCGACAGTTGATGTGCGGCTCAAAGCAGGCTGGTGAAAGTCGAATGAAGAACGGAATTGATGAAGAAGTGCGAGAAGTTCAGTGCGTTGAGGGCCAGGAAGATCGGCGTCGATCGAGCGGAGGAAAACGTCAGGAGACGACTGGTCCGGTGCAAGAACAGGTGGTGTGAGTGCAGCCAAGTCACCAGGCTGCGAAGCGGTGGTTGCGTCAGCGGTGAGAATGGAATCAATGAGCTGTACGGTGCCGAGGCATTCGCCACGACGCAGGGAGACGGGAAAGGAGAACGGATTAGAAATCCAGAGCGCGGTGAGGCCAGCTGATATAGAAAGTACGGCATAAGGCAGGGGAAGACTTTTGCGGTTTAGAAAGATGGGCGAGGGTGTGAAAAGGACATCGGTACTGCGGGGAAAAGCACAAGCGGTGGGCACAAGGACGAAAGAGCACGCAGCGAGGTCAATATCTTCGGCAACGACGACTTTCGGAGGAGGAACGTTCGGCAACGGTACGTCAAGCGCAAAAAACTCCAGTTCGGCACGAGCACAGTTGATCACCGCATTATTGCGCGACAGAAAATCCCAGCCCAAGATAAGATCATGAGAGCAGGAAGGCAAAACGACGAACTCTATGGCGTACACAACTTCCTGAATGACGACTCGTGCTGTGCACACCGCTATAGGGTTGACAGGCTGGGCACTTGCCGTGCAAAGTGAGAATCCTGAAATAGGTGTCGTTACTTTGCGCAATGAACGGCAAAGACTTGCAGCCATGGCAGAAACAGCAGCGCCGGTATCGACCAGAGCCAGTACTATAACGCCTTCAACAGAAACTTCAAGCAGATTCGCGGGAGATACGTGAGGCCTTTGACAGTTCGCTCGTTGCGCAGTTCTCGCCTCAGGAACTGCGGCAATCAGTTTTCCTCTTGCGCAAGATTGGGACGCCGTCGCAGCGGAGATAGGGAGCGGCGACGCGGCGAGGTTGAGCGGCGAGGAGAAAAGGAGCCACGGTCATTCGCGACGGAACTTGCAGACGGATCGGTGGCTGCGTACTGATTTCGGGGCGGCTGCCAGGAAGCGGACATTCGGCGCGGTACAAAATCGTCGTGAGTGAGATTTCTGCAGTACCGAGAAACATGGCCAGCAAACCCACAGGAATAACAGATGGGACGGTTGTCACTTGTTCGCCATGGATTGCGGCGCTGCGGAGGAGGTGGAATAAAAGGCTGTGGCGCCGGAAGAAATTCCTGTACAGGTCCTGGAGGCGTAGCGTAGACCAAAGGGTAGCTAGCTGGCCGTGGTCGGGCAGCGACGGCAGCGTACGTCAGCTGTGCGACAGGAGCGGGCGTCATTGGTGAAGCGGCAGGGATGTCGGCGTATGCGAGGGGCTCAACGGCTGGTGCGTGCGGAGGCATGGGAGCTGGTGGAGCGACAGAGGGAAGGGCCTCTGCCACGCGGTCGGCAATGACCTTTTGAAGGGGCGCCAAATTTTGGGACAGCTCGCATTTCGTCGGAAGTAAAGATGTCTGGCGAGCAACTTCCTCCCGGATGAAGTCTTTGAGCTGCTGCAGCAGCGTGGAGCTCCCAGATGTAGAGGAGAGACCAGAAAGTGGTTCCACAGGCCCGGAAGGTGGTGGAGTGATGAGGCGCTGCTTGCGCAACTCATCGTAGCTCTGGCAAAGGTTGACAACTTGGGCAACAGTAGTCAAATCCCGGGACGTTAACATTTGAAAGGCGTCATGTTCGATGCCCTTCAGGATGTGCTTGATCTTGTCTTTTTCGGACATCTGTGCGTTGACGCGACTGCAGAGATGGACCACATCTTCAATGTAACTTGTGAATGTTTCGCCGAACCGCTGTGATCGATCGTGCAGGCGTTGTTCGGCGCGGAGCTTGCGTACAGCAGGACGACCAAACACGGTGGTAAGGTTAGCCTTGAATGTATCCCACGTCGTGATATCGGCTTCGTGGTTTCGATACCACAAGTTGGCAACTCCGGTCAAATAAAAGATGACATTTGTTAACTTAGTGACGTCATCCCACTTATTGTAGGAACTCACTCGCTCGTATGACGCGAGCCAGTCGTCGCAGTCTGTGTCGTCGGTGCCGCTAAAGAGCGCAGGGTCGCGCTGGCGCAAGGAGCCAGAGCAGACAACCGGCTGGGTCATCGGGGCGGCTGGGGGGTGTCCGTCTTCAGCCATACGAGCTCGTCTTGGCATACGTGAGGCAAGGAGACCAGGCAGCACCTCCACCAAATGTAGAAGAAGGACTTCGGGGACGGCGTCGAGGTCGGCGTTGGAGCGGGGCGACCAAGACCAACACGATCTGCGCGATGGCAATCCCACAACCGCTTCTTCTTTATCGGCGTCCAGCGAAGGGGTCCATCTTCGTCTTCACAACGCAGTGATTATTATTGTTATTATTGTATGGTTTAGAGGGGTTTAACATCCCAAAGCGACTCAGGCTAACAGGGACGCCGTAGTGGAGGGCTCCGGAAATTTCGACTATTTGGAGTCTTTAACGTGCACTGACATCGCACACTACACGCACAGTACGTGGGCTTCTAGAATTTCGCCTCCATCGAAATTTGACCGCCGCGGCGGGGTCGAACCAACGCAGCCGAGCGCCATAACCACTGAGCCACCGCGGCGGCCTATTATTATTATTATTATTATTATTATTGTTATCTAAAGGCTTAGACCGGCCTGTCTCGCCTGTATTGCTATTGACGGTGACAAAATAAATTATTATTATTATTATTATTATTATTATCGTACGCCTTCCTTGTGCACCACACGTGTGCGCAAAGGTATTTGTAGTTCGTGCAATCTAAACACAAAAAAGCCTAAATATGAGTGAGAACAGAATAAACTGTTCTCTAGTGCCGCTGAGACGCAGAGTGGCAGTTGTCTGATCTTCACGTAGAACGAATTATTCCGTTGGGAGGACTGCTGTAGAACGCATATGCTTTAGCCATGGAGACTCTACGCCATTCTCTTCATGTCGGCCCAGCCATGTGTTCGTGCGCGTACCCTGGGAACGCGAGCATTAACCCGATATTCATCGGCGGCCCCGGCGCGGGAGCGCGCTAGGCGACACCCGTCCGCTTCCGCGCCGCCGCATCGCCCCTCTTTTGTGTTTGTGCAGTTCACTCTCCTTTCCCGAGCGAGGCCCGCTGGCAGTGTCTCTCCGCCAGTTTTCTTTTATTGCGAAAGCAATACTGCTTGCACTTTCACGCCTTTGCCCTGCCGCGGCGGTGACCACCATTGACCTTCATTTGGCCTTGATTGCATTAGATTGGATTAGATTGGATTGGACTGGATTAGACTGGACTGGACTGGATTAGATTGTATTGTATTAGATTAGATTAGATTACATTAGATTAGATTGAATTGGATTGGAATGGATTGGATGAGATTGGATTGGTTTGGTTGGATTATTGGATTGTATAACCGATGCATCACCACAAGTTTAACCACAAGCACCACCACCAGCTACACTACCAGCTGTACCATGGCGTAGGTACGGATATTGCTTTCGCAATTACCGGGCTTAACCAAGCTAAGCCACAGCGAATTTTCTAGTTCATCTATCATCTTTCTCGGTCCTCGGCCCAGCGCCACATCCGCCTCACACTTCGAAAACGCGAAAAGGCGCGTAATGCCTCTAGCCGACTGGGAGGATAGCAAGCCTCTGATCACTATACGCGCTGGCAAAAAAATAAAAATAAATATGGCGCCCTTAGCAAGGTCGGGTGCTTTAGAACGGGCAAATGAGAGGAAATATACCCAAGGGTATTCACGAACAACATTATGTGTTTCGTACCTTTTTCTCTCTCTGAACAAGACAAAGTCTTTATTTAATCGAGAAATACAACTGAATACGTAAAAAAAAAGAGAGCCTCGGGATGCTCGCGTTACCCTCCTCGAAAAGGCCCTTTCGCGCTTAATATTTTTTGTTCGTATGACATCAGTGCGTGTTGGTAACTTTGTAGTCTTGATGCGGAATTCAGCTTTCACTTTTTGGCGGAAAGGAGAGGTGAAAAGTTAAATGAGAATGCAAAGGAAAAGGCTTTACCCTAAGCATGTGGCATGTGAAAGGCTCTGCTTCGGATCTAACTACAGCGCCGCGAGGTAGAGAGTATTGGTAAGGCTGAGATCTGGGCGAGTTGGTATGCATTCATACTGGTGAACAGCGCAAAAAAGGCGGGACAACAACGCTTGTCTTGTTGTTGTCCCGCCTTTTTTGCGCTGTTCACCAGTATGAGAGAGTATTGGAGGAACGATATCATCTCCATGTATGGCAGCCTCTTATTCAGAGTCACTGCAAACATTTGAAGCGAGTTTTGCGAAGATTAAGCGGCACGACATTATTCATGCCAGAAAGATGCTACATTTCATGGTGTACGTACAGTAGCACTTCCACCCTGCAATCACACAAGCCCTTCTAGCTAAAGTTTTATTCCTGCTGGTATCATGTCCGTCCGATTGTTTGGCTGTTTCGCTTGATGCTTGCAAGAGTTCGACTGGCGCACCGGAAAGCCCTTGGTGCGCATAGTCAATTGTTAAGCTATCCAAGCGTTATCGACATGTACAGGTGCGACTAAATTGTAAAATAATTCTTTTTATGAATGTGAAATCTTCTCTTTCCTGCAAGCCCACTCATGTGAACCAGTTGTATTTGTGTGCGGCGTTCTACTTTCGATTTAATAGAATGGAAATGCGCAATTTATGATTTACAAAATAAGTTATGGAGGTTTAACTTCCCAGAGCGACTCAGACAATGAGGGACGCTGCAGTGAAGGGCTCCGGATATTTCAACAACCTGGGGTTCTTTAACGTGCTGTGACATCACACGGTATTATTTTCGGAGTCTAGCAATGACTAATATCAACCGAATAATCTAGTGCAAAAGGACGAGGAAATGAAATAGAACGCAGAACACAGAACGGGCGCCGATTGTAACATTGGTTCATTGGTAGAGCAAGCAATGAATGCATCTTTAGCCCCACCAGACGACCAGAATGTCGCGTTTTGCCCCACGCGTAAATTGCTGCTAAAATAATTTTATCGCAAGGACCCGGGACGTGGAAAATCTCACATTTTATTCAGACTATAAGAGCAATCAGCCCAATTCTACTGATCTGCGCTACGCGCTAGAATTTTCGCTACATAGCCTTAAAGCATCGTAATATATTTCTCGGGAAACTTCATTTATCCCGCTGTTAATTGGGTTACATCATCTGTTACTCCCTGGTCCAGTTGCCATAGATGTTCATGCATACACTTCATACAATGACGATGCTCCATCTTACTCGGCTGCTACTGGAGCCTACCCGAAATCATCACGTCCTAGAATCATTACATAAGCTTCCTACTCATTGCCGAACATTTTAGAGCGCAGCTCTTTGGCGTCCGTTCCTGGGTTTCGCGTCGTCGTCGGCGTCGGCCTCGTAACCAGCTCCGCCCCCCTTTCATCCGCAGCTGGGGTTGACTCACTATCGGCGTCAGCGGCATCAGTCAGTCGCTGCTATCTCTTCCCTCCTCCCTTTATCGTGTTGTCCGCTTGCTGCGCGCGCTTCTGCCCCCATCGTTTGCCGCTGGGTGTACACGCCGCCCCCCTCCCCCCTCTTCCTGCGAGTCTCCGGTTGTCAAAGCGCCGGCTCGAACTTAATTCCTTTCTTCGCTCCTCCTCCAATGCAACCCCTGTGCGGTGGCAATCAGAGAGCCAGATCGGTGGCGGCGGATCTGTATATGTGCACCGCCCGAGCCGAAATTGCCGCTGCCGTTCGCCCTGTGCGGTGGCAATCAGAGAGCCAGATCGGTGGCGGCGGATCTGTATATGTGCACCGCCCGAGCCGAAATTGCCGCTGCCGTTCGCCACTGCGAAATTATCTGCCAGTTCTTTCTGAGCCATGAGCGAGACGACCGATGGAAGTCCTCCGTCTGCTAAAAAAAAAAATTCTGTGATAGCGCATACATGTGTTGCTCGATTTCTTTGCCTCAATCTATCGAAAAGGTGAAACAGCTTATTTGCTGCGCTCAAATTTCGCATTAGGAAGTAACGTAATCGTCGGTAATTTTTTTTATGGTTTATGGGGTTTAACGTCCCAAAGCGACTCAGGCTATGAGGGACGCCGAAGTGAAGGGCTCCGGAAATTTCGACCACCTGGGGTTCTTTAACGTGCACTGACACCGCACAGTACACGGGCCTCTAGAATTTCGCCTCTGGGTGCACAATCGCAGCTGATGTTCTGATTGGCTGGAGCTATCGACAGACTCGTACATACAGACAACATTGAACAAGTGGCAAATGATTTAAATTGTAAACCTTATGCCTCACGAAAAAATTAGGAGGGCACTTAAGGCTCAGGCTTTAAGGGTATGAAGTGACGACATTAATGACTCCTTTCAGAGATTTTTCTTGACACACCGATGCTACACTTCTTCACATTCATACAATTATCCTACCTAATGATGTTATCGAAGAATCATCAAGTCTAATATATATCCCGCCGACATAGTAGCGTCATATCTCGCTGCGCAAATGTAATTAAGAAAATAACACAGGAGGCCAAGAAAACACCTTTAATGATAGCGGGGGATCTAAACTGCACACAGACTGATTGGGGATATAGCCGTTCAAACAGCAGAGGAGAGGTTATGTCCATTGAAGTACAGCAGCCCCAGCTATCCGTGCTCGCTCGCTCGCTCACTCACTCTCGCTCGCTCACTGATTCAGTCGGTCGGTCGGTGGATCGGTTGGTCGGTCGGTCGGTCGGTCAGTCACTCGCTCCCTCCCTCCCTCCCTCCCTCCCTCCCTCCCTCCCTCACTCACTCACTCACTCACTCACTCACTCACTCACTCACTCACTCACTCACTCACTCACTCACTCACTCACTCACTCACTCACTCACTCACTCACTCACTCACTCACTCACTCACTCACTCACTCACTCACTCACTCACTCACTCACTCACTCTTTTTCAAGATGCACCTGCTTCGCTCATGGCCTCTTTCTTTTCGCCGCAGTATTTATTTCTGCAAGCCAGCGTAAATGCGCTGGTTTACGCTGTGGGATTTTATTGCCTTCCTCGTAGCTTCAACAGGTGGCATGACCTCTCCTATGACACCGTCGGGCTTCGGGATAGGTAGGTGGCATATGTCCTTGTGCGGACCGTGGTGTGTTGCTGGTATGAAGGAGTTGCTGGCCAGGGGGGAGCTACAGTTGAAATATAAGTTGGCCCAGTGGGAAGTAATATGACTTACCTGGTGGAACGAGTCTTACTAACGACTTGAAATGGCAGCAAGGTGTGTGCACAAGACATGTGCGCATTCATTGTGCTTATTCGCTCAGGCCTGTCTCTGCCAAGTAACTGATATGCGAGTCGATGGATGCTGAAAGGGAGTCGTCATACATATAGAGATGACTTCATTAGCCTTCAGCTAGGATCAGAACGATGCCAATGGAAATATTTGTCATTTTACCACCGAAAACACTGCACTGGTAGAATTTCTTGAGGTTGTTTGAACACCTAGATTTGACATCAGGGATGCATGCCCCTACCATAGACTTTCCTAGCAACTGTCCGGCCTGTCATAACGCATTCCAAGAAGCTGTGAGAAAGATGTCCAAAATTAATTAGTGCACCCATAAGTAACAGGCTCTGCGTGCATTTAACAGCTGCCAGAAGCACTGACGGGGTATCCCGACAAACTAAATAAGGATGAAGCTGAGCTACCATATCTCTTGGAGATCTAGCGGCAGCTGTGTGTGGATCTCACGTGGCTGTCAAGGAACATGGCTACTGCTGCTATTACCACTTTCTAGTGCAGTTTCATGCAAGTAGCTAAAGCGGCACTTACTGTTGGTAATTGATTTTTTGTAAATGTGCTAATGTTCATGCATGTGCAAACAAATTTCAAATTTATTTATTTCAGCATCGTTTGCATCGATACTAGGGGGCCGTGGACTAAAAGCCACACAAACGAGTAAGTGCCAATGTTATTACTTTCTTTTTCCGGCACAGCAGGAGCCCGCACTTTCTTTGCTCATGCGGGTGGTGAGGTTGTTGAATTTATCTACTCAAACTAGCTTCAGTCGTAGCACTGCTCTGATGTGCAGTGTGCTGCTTTCTTGCCTCCTTTTTTATCTACATGTGCAGAGGCAGTAAGCTCCTGGGGCCAACGTGTTAGTTCTCTCCACCAGAACAATTCTGCTTTCACCTCGTTAACGCTGTGAGCCGTGACCGGTATGACGAAATGCAATAGTTCCTAGTATGCTCCTGGTAGAGTTTTAGAAATTTGGGTTTCTGGAAGCTAGGCTTTCGTTATGCGTCAAATCTATTATGGAATGTATATTTTGACATCACTTCATTGCCCTGTATGCTGTTTGTTTGAAAAATTATTCTGAGCACTTTCGGCTACATGATTTACAGAGAGAGGCCAACTGTGGAAACATCAATGTGTCTGTAATTTCTTGCATTCAGGATGAAAGCAGCAGATTAGGACCTGTACACATCCGCACTGGATTCATAAGCATACAGTAAGCATACAAGCTCGGCTATGGGCCTTTGTACAGAGATTACACTTGTTCTGTGATAGCACCTTTATGTGTGGTGGTTTTTAACTTGGCCTTCTCTAATGTAACTTGCCATGGAATAGGCCATAATCTTTTTGCAGTCACTTGCCAGCGTCTTGTGTAACAGGTACGAGGCAACCTGCCTTCACATCTATCGATGTCTGCAGCAGTTCCTTGGGTGTGTCAGGATGCGAGACAGCCCGTTCTCATTTAACTGCCTATGAGATTAGGAGCGGAAGTGGTAAAAAGTTGATAGCTCTCAAGTGCCCTGTGAGAGCAGTCCTGTGGAGCTCATACTTGAGTGTTAGTTTGTGCTATACAGCAGGAAGGAATACCCATTGTGTTCTTGAAATTTAGCTTTTTCCTTTTTGCCTTTTGTCATCTGAATAGTTCTTCTGCATGCAAAGTGCATGCACAAAGAAATGAAAGTTCGGTTTTTTCAAGTAAGTACTAAATCTATTCTAATTGGGGTATTTTATTATTATTACTGGATTAGTTATATTGACATAGCGCCTTCTAATACTCCAGCGCTTTATCCAGCTGTCATAGGCTATCATACTATTCACTAAGTCTTTAGAGGCGCTAACTGCCTGCCGCTTCCGTGCTTTCTGTTTTACTTCTGCTCTCTTGGCAAGAAAGGTTAACTTCTTGCCGAGCGCGACCCTCGGACAGAGCGGTGACACGCCCCGTTTATTAATGCCTTTCCGTCCCTTGACTATATATGCTCCTATGAACATGTCGGCCTTCGAAGATTCCTGTGCTTTAAGTCTAGCTTAGAAGAGAGATATGCATTTACAGGTGTGTACCAGAAATATCAGTTCAGCGTGAAATGAAACACGAATAAGAAAACTGAATCGCGCAAACATTGGCGTGTTCCTATTTTAAATAAGCTGAGAAGTAGCGCAGTTGACTTTAACTTCTAAGGTGCGATTGTAGCTAGCAAACCCGGTTTGAATTGCATTTCGAGGAGGTATTACTCCTGCATTTTCGTGCTCCGTTATCTTATTCGCGTTTCCCTTGACGTTGACGGCAGATTGCTTGGCCGTGAGTGTGACCCTTTCACAGTCCTACCGCGCTTCGTTTGCAGACGCTATGCTCAGATCGTTTCTCTCTCTCAGGGATCTACGTTTGAAGCACGGTGGACGAATACCACCGTGGTTCGAAGATTATACGGCAGCTGAATGAATTGGGGTCACCTTTCTACCCTGCAAGATTTCGTTTAATTTTATTTCGCGACAGATCTCAGTGCGTAATTTTGTGTCAATAAAGCATGGCTCTTTCGATGTAACACAACTTCCATTGGAGCACTCCTTTGTGCCTTTAAAGAAATCACTAAAGCAATGTGAATGACCTTTACAGGTATGTGGCATATACATTAGAGCCCTATTCATTTAAGCCTCTAGAAAAAAGCCCTACCATGCCTTTACATAACGCACGACGGAAGACAAGGCCAACGATGACGGAGGCAGAAGGATGCTTAAACAAGTCGGCCACGAATTAGCGCTGTTGAAGTCCATCTCATTACGGTTAACATAACTTGTCAGCCAAAATTCTTGCCAAGTTAAATTGGCTTCAAGGTTACGCTTTTAATTATTTGCCGCCTTTTCCGCGCACCGTTCTGTCTTCGTCGTTATTGGCTTTGTATTTATCAATCTAGAAAAAAAAATCGAAACCCTTGCCACATACGCGTTATTATCACGTCATGACTTTTTGTGTTTCATTTCTTATTCGAAAGCAACAGATCTCCAAGGAGGCGTCACGAAACTCGCGCCTCTCTCAGTCGCCACACCCTGGCGCTGTAAGCCAGTTTCGCTACCAGTTCATCCATCCTGTCAGCGCTGCGTTCGCAGTTTTCTCGTTAGAATAAATCGGCCACCTCGCTAACCTCGTGCCGTCCCAATGCGGATGGAAACTTTTATTTTTGATTAAAATTCATGGTTAGTCTCTTTATTGGGGGGTCAACTGGAAACTGCAGCCGTTCTAGCCCTTTCTGTAAGCTCCTGCGGAACGCTTGGGTCTGAACTGGAGAGCATTTTCTCCCACCGCTCAGTCGTCGGTTCTTTCAACCTTTATATTTCTGTTGTCTTGGCAGACCCATACCAAGTGGTGTATGCCCCCAATTATGCCACAGTGTGAGTATTCTGGCTCATAGTCCTCTGGGGACCCGCCGCGGTGGCTCAGTGGTTATGGCTCTCGGCTGCTGACCCGAAAGAGGCGAAATTTCTATGAAGCCGAAATTCTAGGGGCCCGTGTACTGTGTGATGTCAGCGAACGTTAAAGAACCCTAGTGGTATAAATTTCCGGAGCCCTTCACTACGGCGTCTCTCATAGCCTCAGTTGCTTTGGGACGTTAAAATCATAAACCATAAACACAGTACAGGCTGGAGATTAATACAACTTTCCGCACTGAAAAAAACTGATAACACAATACGCGACAACATATTGCTGAAAAAAATAAATCAGCATCTGCCTGGATGTGGAAAGAGTTGGAAAATAATGACATCATGAGATACCTAGAAAAATTTATAAAGACTGATAGCATGCCCGTATGAGTGCGCATATGTACATAAAATATGCTCGGTGGTCATATGTTCGGTGTCTGCCTGCCTTTGATTGGCGCGCTGTTTCTGAGGCTGCCATCGCAGCCTGTCACTCGTCATGGTGCCTCCAACTGGCCCGGTGACCTTCCCAAATTAGTGCGGCCAAATGCGGCAATTTTCGGCAACGGTGGCACACTATTTGCATCAAGAAAGATCATTTTTACATCACTTTATATTGCTTACGTGGGACGTGATTAGCATGACAGTGCTCCAGGCGGTCACATTTCAGGAAGCGGCCCTTCTAAACACACAGATATTTTCTACAAATCGTTAAATCAAACGCAATTGTTTTCAACCTTGCAGCTGTAACTTCGTGTGCCCTCCATTACTACTATTTACCAGCCAGGCGACAAGAATAGCTCTGCTAAAAATCAACTTCAATACAACGCAATTTTGACATCACTGCAAAAATCTGAGTTCGAAACCTGACGGCTTAGTGCCACAAATTTAAAACTCGTGACTATCACGTGGTCGCTCTCAGAGGCAACGTGGAGCCTGAACGGAGGCCGTGCATGTCGAGAATAGTTCCCCCAGGTTTTTGAAATGGTCCTGAACTATACATAGTGCGCCTCACGGTGCGGCCAATATGTAGAGAAAATTTTTCAGAATGGACAACAGACCAGTTATACTGGCTCATACAGATCGGTTCAGTTGCACAGAAGCTAAAGCCGGCAGTTTTCAATAGGTAAAGAAGCCGTTGAAGTCTGATTAGAGAAAATAAATATTTCTTCCCTTTTTTACTCCAAGAATTAACAGCACGCCGCAAAATATCTACCGCTATCCTTGGGGTTGTCTTACCTTATAGGTTGCATTTTGTGACTCCTCTGAACCAAGTCGCCGCTTAAAAAGCTGTCCGAAAAGCGGGAGGCGAAACCGGAAGTGGGTACTGTAACGTTGAGATAACGCAATTACGCCTATGCTTATAATTCTTTTTTTTTTCGCGCGACCTTTTCTGCCCTTTGAAAGTTTTAAAAATGTCCTCAAAGCAGACCTTCAAGAATTATCTCATTCCAACAGTGGAAATAATGTCATCCGCATTTGTTCAATTTTGGATGCAGCTCGTAAAAAATCGGAATTCTTGGTCCAGGAAAATAAGGCAACAACGCCATGCCTTTGGTGGAACGAAGAGTGCACTCGAGATTATAGGCTCCGAAAGGCTGCTGGGAAGAAACTTCTCCACAATCGGTGCCCCAAATACTGGATCGATTATAAGTTCATTGCAGCTACATTTCAGCGCACCGTATCTCGTGCAAAAGAATTGTACGATACTCAACACTACGAATTCCTTTCAAAATCTGGTGATAGGCGTGCTTTATTCAATTACCTAAAATCCAGGAAACTAATCACGAACACCATGAACGCATTTGACTTCGAATCTTGTAAAGTTAATTGAGATGTTGCATGGTCGAATAATGTCCGTTATTTCAGAGACTGGGTTGTCGAACCCTTGCCAGATAGGTTTCAGGCCAGGATGCTCTATATGGTGTGCCCATACCGATCTGGAAAGCCGCATACAATTAGCTCGTCGCCGAAACCAATACGCAGCGCTTGTTACTTTAGATGTGTCTAAGGCTTATGATAGCGTTGACCACAGGACGCTCTTGCAAAGACTACAGGCAGTAGGACTTCCGAGATACTCTGCGGCTTGGGTTGCTGAATTTCTGGCGGACAGGGAATTTTACTGCTTCCAGAGCGGTGTTTCATCAAGCATATTTCGACAAGCGAGAGGAGTGCCCCATGGGACGGTCCTCTCCCCTGTACTTTTCAACATCTTACTCAGCAGTATTCCCTGCAGTCTTAAGGTGTCTTGCTATGTGTATGCTGATGAAATCGCCTTTTTTTTTTCTTCAGAGAACGACATTTCCTCTTTGTACCAGTCCTTAGAGTCCGACCTTAATGCCCTGGACCAATGGTTAGGAGACATTAATCTGCCACTTAATTTCAATAAATATGCTTCATCAGTTTTTCCGTTCTCTCATCAAGTTAATATCTCTATTGTTTACCGGAACCATGTAATTCCTCAAGTGCAAAGTATAAAATACGTCGCAGTAATGTACGATCCTTCTCTTTCCTGGCGGGCCTATATAGAGCACATCACTGCGAAAGGAGTGCGTGCAGTCCGTATGCTGCGCAGGCTGAGCAACGCTGGTTCCTGCATGAGAAGGCACTCGTTCTTATGATTTATAGAATGTATGTCCGTCCAGTCTTAGAGTTCGGCTGTGTTTTATTCTCTGGTGCACCAGCGTATAAACTTCGCCCTTTCGGGAGGCGTTGCGCCTCTGTCTGGGCCTTCCAGAATTTGTGGGGAATTCCATTTTGTACCTGGAAAAGCGTATTCCATCACTGCATTCAATATATGGGCTCTTAACGGTAAAAAGTTTGTAAAAATGTGCGATTCGTCGCTTCGTGCCTCCAATCTGATCTTCCTTCGTCAGCCTAAGCCATTTTTCAACGAAACCTGGTCTCGTTTCCGTACCCCACAGATTTGTTTTTTGCAATCCCTCCTTTACCCCTTAAGCGTCCGCATTTCGGACATCCTTCCGGTATGCGCCAATTCTTCATCTATTCAGACTGTCTTTGATGACATCTTTCCAAAACATGCAAAGTTAATGCCTTTCCGTTTGCTCAGCGGTTTGTTACAGGATTACCTGCTGTGCTCTAAATCTCATGTGCTCACAGCGACAGGCGCCTCACAGTGTGAAGAAAGGGCCGGAGGTGCCATTTTCTCCATCTCCCTTGAATGGACATTCTCACTCCGCCTTCCCGATTACATACGTATTTATTTGGTCGAATTTTTAGCAGTAGTCCTGGCGTTGCGCAAATTAAACACCTCTTTGCCTTCGTTCATAATTATGACGAATTCATTATCCTTGTGTTCATCTCTCACCGCGTCTACAGCATCTCAGGCACTCCGCTTACTCAAATGCTTGATTCCACCCCACGTGTATTCGTCGAGGTTGGTCTGAGCGCCTGGGCACAGAGGAATCCATTTGAAGGAGGTTGCTGATCGAAGGCATCTCTTCAAGGCCCAGTCGTATCTCTACTTCCACCCAGCGCATTCATTACTGCGGCCAGAATTCGCTGCATCAGCACTGACCCCCTCTCTCGAATTCCGGCATCTCCTTTACCCGTGGTGCAAAAAGGATGACGATCACGCAAGCTTGAGGTTTCCTTCACGCGTGTACGTTGTCGCGTGCCTCACTTAAACTTCTACCTTCATAGATCTGGTCTGGCGGTCTCCCCATTGTGCCCGTTCTGCGGCGAACCCGAAACGATAGATCGCTTCTTGTTGACCTGCCGCCGTTTCTCCTTTTTACGCAGCCGCCTGCTAGAGCATCTGTTACGACAGCTAGGTCTAAGTCTGTCAGCTGGGGTTGTTCTGTCTCTTGGTGCTTGCTCCCTAGGGCACAGTAACTGGAATGTGCTCTCCGCTATTCAAATTTTCCTTTCAGACACCAAACGGCTGCCGTCCTAAGCTCTTTCTCATGATCAATATTTCTCTGCAACGAAAGCTTTCCGAAACATGGCACGTTTAGCCCCGTTCCCTCTTTCAGTCACCGATCTCACAGTATTTGTTTAGCTTGTTTGATTTTACAAGTCAGAATTTCTTTCATTTATTTTCTAATTATTATTATTATCATTATTCCTATGACATTTTTTCAGTAATTTATTTCATTGTTTAACATTTTGTGGCACCTGTCAGTCGCCGCCTTTGTCTTGGACATACCCCTCGCAGTGGGACCGGGCCATTATTTAGAGGACAACAACAACAACAACAAAGACGAAGAGGCACTGACTAGTCAGACAACTTTTCTTTCTCCGTATTTTTTGTATTGTACAAATTCTAGCTCTGTGTCCCAAATTTTAGATTTAATTATACTCCATTCCCTGTACATGAGTGCGTTTGTATCCGCTATGCACCCTGGCCAATCCCCCGCCGTGGGTATGTGCCATTCAGCCCGAGGACATCATCATCATCATCATCATCATCATTTTGCTCGTTGCAGTGATTGTTTGTATCGCCCGATCTTGTGCTTGTGTGGGAAGTGACTGAATGTTGTAGTAAAGCCTGCGACGCCCTATCTTGTGCTTGCGAGGGCAACTGATTGAACGGTGTAGTACAGCCCGCAGCAGGGAAGAAACCAGTGCGCGCCTCGCCGCTTGCTTCTTCTGCTTGGAGTTGTGCCCGCCGCGGATAGGCAAGACTACGACCATGGAAGCCAGTACGTACAGATCACGCTGTCGCTTCTTGTACCGATCATGTCGTCGCGAAACATGCAGCCCTAAATGGCCCGCATGAGAAGAGTATTGTAAAGATGCAATGTTTTGTTTTGAAGACTGCCTAGAGATTGTTCAGCTGTGTGATACCAATGCCCGAAATGGCAACAGTTTTCAGGCATAGCAGAGATGGTGAAATAAATGTCCTAAACACGGCGTCTATTCCCATAACTGATTACAGTATAAACGGCTCGGGAACACTAAGGACCCATGGAGCTTGCCGGTGTACCGTATTAAACGCGCAGACTGCAAGGGCGTGAACATGCCAGTGGGGTGAATATTACGACACAGCACGTAGCATTCAAGAGTGAAGGTTAGTGAAAGTGCTCCTTCTCTGCACACATCTTCGCTGTAGCCTCCGCAAGACGAAGTACTGCATTTGGGTTTGGGGGTAGCGGCGAAATCGTAGTCAGCAGAAGTACTAGCCTGTCCACTTATGCAGTTAGGAATGAAACACTAAATAGCCCTTAGCAGTGGAGACATACGAATGGGTGATAGTTCCTGATGGGCAAGATGAGTGTAAAGGCGTTACGTTACGTTTTGTTGTATTCTGCTACATCGCTTCATTATGTAGTGTGATGTAGTCTCATACACAAAAATGTGAAAAGAACAATTAGAATTAGACTTCGCTTTGACTGCGAATTGTTTGATACGTTCAGTCTGCTACCATAAACTGAACATGGCTAAGGAGTTTTTCGGTGACAGCGCCAGAGGTCGGAATACGGATCTGCTCTTGGCCCTTCACCATTCCCGCTGAACAGAAAATAAATACTCAATGCTGTGCGTTTGTTGTAGTCACTAGGCAACTACGTGTACTCTGAGCTCTCTGCGACAGGTCGACAGCGCCGGCATCGTTCCGGACTGAACAACAACGCGCATAACTGTCCGCGCATAAACTAGAAAATTATCTCCGAGAGTTTTTGTGCTTTCCAGGGCGAACGCGTGAGATTGATAGATTTGGCAGATTTGCCCACGTCATCGCAAACTTCTAAACGTCCGTGATCATGATCATCATAACTGCTGACACCAGAATACGTCTGCTGTAGGACGAGGGCCTCTAACACTGATCTACAAAAAGCAGTGTCCTGCGCTATGAGTAGGTTGATACCTCAGATGTGATAACAGCTTGAAACTTTATTCTATCTCACCGACAACGCCACCTTAGAGAGATTTGCGTTCTTGCCCACCGAAATATCATAAATAGACCAGTGGGAGGTGAAGAGGAAACTTTGGATTTACGACTTCTAGGCTCTTTCTATAGATTTTTGTCTATGGCTTAACCGTTCTAATATTGTAATATTAATGACGTAAAGGGCTAGTTAGCCACCGGAGCTCATTCGGTCAAGCATTGGAGGCGTTATAAGGAGGTCGTAGGTTAGGAGTTCACAAGCAGGTGCTTGTGAACAATAATTGAGCATATCTTCGGTTCATACAATTTTCGAGTTACTACCGATTTTCAATATTTACTTCCCAGTCCGTGCGAAGCCTTCACCACCCGACTGCAGGAATGCCCGCATGCATACCGCGTTACATGTCCTATACAGGCGGCCGTGCTGCGTCTTTCACTCGCGCTCCTACAAACGCCGGTGTTCGGCGAAAGCGTTGATTTGTAAAGACAGGGCGGCCTATTCGATGGCATTTCGCTACTCCGCAAAGGCGTCCACACATGAACAGAGTGTCGAGAAGCATTCAAGAGCGTTTGAGCGCACCGACCGCGCGTCCACGACAACGAAGGTGGTACGCGAGGGAGGGCCTGTTTGCATAGGGTGACGGTCGCGGCCGGCTTTTCGAGGGACGTCCTAGATATTGTTACGTAAATGTAGGCGCAGAAGAAGTAGTCACTGAGGGATGCTGACAGCAGCTCACAGCAGCTCAATCGAACCACTGCCGGCCAACGGCGCACAGATCACACTTCGACCTCTTCGCGCTCCGTGCACGAGCCCAGCACTGTCTTCTTCGTTGTCCACTGACACAACTCCCGGCGGCGAAAGCATCGTCCCGATGCTAAGTGGAAGACGGAGCAGGTGCACGGTATGGCTTGAGGCGAACCACGTGAACAACGTCAGTGGTAGGGCGGGTGGATGACGACGGAGGGTCGAGGGGGGCAATCTCATAAGTCACGTCGGTCACCTGACGGAGCACGCGATAAGGGCCCTTATACTGATGTAGGAGTTTTTCTGAAAGGCCGACACGGCTAGAGGGATACCAAACGAGGACGAGTGATCCTGGCGTGTAGTGGACTGGGCGATGTCGGCGGTCGTAAACTGACTTCTGGTAGGCCTGGGAGGCGGTGAGACGGTCGCGGGCGATTTCGCGGGCCGAGGTTGCTTGAGCGATGGCGTCACGTGCGTACTCCGTGGTCGAGGCCGAAGAAAGCGGCAGGAGTGTATCCAGTGGCAACGCAGGATGCCGGCCATACAAAAGATAGAAAGGCGAATAGCCCGTGGTGTCATGCCGCGATGAATGGTAAGCAAATGTTACATAGGGCAAGGCAATGTCCCAATCACGATGGTCGGGTGCGACGTACATGGATAGCATGTCAGTGAGGGTCCTATTCAGGCGCTCGGTAAGCCCGTTCGTTTGAGGATGGTACGCTGTAGTGAGTTTATGCTGCGTGGAACAGGACCGGAGGAGGAGAGGTACGGGGATCGATACCCCGCACCTCCACCAAGAGATGTTATGTAAATGTAGGCGCAGAAGAAGTAGTCACTGAGGGATGCTGACAGAAGCTCACAGCAGCTCAATCGAACCACTGTCGGCCAACGGCGCACAGATCACACTTCGACCTCTTCGCGCTCCGTGCACGAGCCCAGCACTGTCTTCTTCGTTGTCCACTGACAATATGAAAGGTCACGAGTCCTTTCACAAGTGAGCTTTTACCGAACCAGGCGCATTGAGGGTTGTTTGACGGCGGAACGAGTCGCTGGCCCGTAAACACAACTTTTGCGTCTATGACCCTTTTCCCAAGCATTTCGCCCCAGAAAATACGAGCACCAGGCCAGGGGAAGTCTTGCACCATTAGAAAACTGCTCGGCTCTCGTGGGCACTGGGGATCGAACCCAGCACCTCCCGAATGCGAGCCCCATGCTCTACCACGAGGCCACCGCATCGGGCTCCGGAGAGTTTCACAAGAGTGTACGTGGTACGGCATATCTGTACACCTCCTCTTAGTTTCCCCGCGAACTTCGCATTCCGCGAGTTCCAGTCTTCCCGAGGCCAGCGAGTTTGACTGCGGGTTCCGCCGCTTCCGAGTTCTTGCCCTCATTAAACAAGAATTTCGAGGCGCAGGATACGTTCCCATGTGGTGCACCCCTGTAGAACCGAGCGCTATGGCTGGGGGAACCAATGGGAACCACCTGTTCCTATTGGTTTGACCGGTTGGGTAGACTGGCGGCCGCGGAGATCGAACCACAGACCTCGAGAAGCAGACGCAAGCACTTAAAAACGATGCCACGACCATTCATCAAGCCCAGAGTGACGGAATTTTTAGGCGCATGCAGGCTCCTTTCGGAGGCAATGCAACCCTAAGACACCCATCACCAGGCAGGGCCATAGCTCTACTCATTTTGAGAAACACGGTGGGTACCCGGCCGGCAGCGAGAGTCGAACTCACCACCTCCCGAAGCACAGGCGGGTGCTCTACCACGAGGTCACGGCTGCGGTATCTCGCTGTGGAAAAGAGAGACGAGGTGGTGGTATGATTTTAGTTTCATAAAGGTAGCGGAGGCGAGGGATTTGGGGTAAACGTTTTAATGTGTCACCATGAGCGTGGCATCATCAGCCCACCGCAATTTGAGAATCTTAGGGCAGAATGTCTGGGCACGTTCCCTTAGACTATCATATGGGACTATAGTTTTCAAACCGAATTATCTGCTTTAATCCACCCACTAATCCACATTACCTACAATAATTCATTTTCTGGACTGGATCTACTTCCAAAATTTGCGGTATGTTGTGGCTGAGGACCAAATGCCATACGATATAGCATCTTTTCCTTCACGACTGTGGTTGAGAAGAAACGTTTCCAAAGTGTCACTCCTCCGTCATTCTGGGGGGGGGGGGGGGGGGGGGAGGGGGGGGGTGGTTTGCATGAATCTCTGGTTTCGCGTGGTGCCTTTCATATAAATTTCAGCTTTCCTCGTGCTTTGCTATGAAGAAAACTAGCGCCTGTTTTCAGCAGCGCTGTTGTCGTTCAGGACGCACTAATTTAAAGCTAACTACTAGATTACTAAGCGCCTTTTTCGTGATATTTTACGACCTTCTTGTTGTGTTGAATGAGCAGCAACAACGTGAGATCACGTCTGCGCAAGCAGCCTCGGCGAGCCGCGTTACCCCTACCCTTACTGGCCCCTAAGAAGCGTTTTTTCGGATCTACCTCAAACAAATTTGTTTTTGGTGTTTTATTTTCTCGAGTTCTGTCGAGCTTTAGACAGACGGGTGGAAAAAGTATGATAACAAGGAGACGTGAAAATGAAGACCGTAAAGGAATTCCTGAATTAAAACTATGGTTGTCTGAAATATATAGGCGATTAGGGTTGAATTTTCACAGCGCTGCGGGCTAACTTTGTCACCCTCTCGCGTGTAGCGCTCGATAACGGAGCACAGTCAGTGTCCTAGCTTGTCAGCGCATTAGCTTATATTTCTTCATTGTCGCTTTATTTTGTGATTTGTTAGCTACTCCCACAGTGATATATTTTTTGGCGAGTTTGGGCCTAAATATTATCTTCCGTTGTGACAGTCGTCTTACATTATATAATATAACTTTCTTATTTAGCCTATTTAAAAGGCCAAAACTGATGGGCGCGAACACCTTGACAGTTCGTGGCTTTCGCGAATGGTCCTTATGTACGAACAAGATGGGCTGAGGGGAGCAGTGTCTTCGCTCTTTGCATGCAAGTACTGCAGGCAGTCACGGGAACAAACAAGGATCAGCACGGTTTTCTCGCCAAGTGCGGCTGTAGCCGTAATATGAAATTCCTCGCCTGTGAAGCGTTCTACGTCTTAGAGTAGTGCCTATTTCGCACTTGTGAACTTGTGGAAAAAAGAGCGCAAACGCCGTCTCAATGAACGCATTAACAACATCCACTCTATGGCATCCCTTTCACCATGAGCTTTCTTTTCTTCAGTGTTGCCATATCAAAGACTAAAGTGTCATTTATTGCTTGGTTATTGTGTATGCGATAGACTGATCGCTGTTTTTTGTATTATTTCTCCACATTAGGTTCGATGTCTACGATGACCGAAAGTGGTACGTAAATGACTTTTTTGTTTTCAGAGCATGACATGCTCAAACTGTAATAAGAAGGCTATTTTCTTTTTGCAGACAAGTATGATTAGAAATTATCGTTACAGAACTACAGGTAACTGATAACCACTTAATGAACATCACTGTTTATAATGGGCGATATCACTTTTCTTTAGGCTTCTCTTTGGTTCCTCCCTTTCTTCTGGCCATTTTATCCAGACACACTGTAAAACTTTATAGGTTTTGCCGAGGTTTTGCAAAAATGGGCTTCATTAATTCTCGGGGACTCCACCGGGTGCACAAGAAGATGGGATGATCTTTAGTCGTTAAGCTTTTACACTTTATAGAACAGACTGCGCAACGGCGCAGTTGTTGGTGAGAGAGCAGTATACGTTCTCATATACGTGCTTTCGTCCCCCCCCCCCCCCCCCCCCTCCTAGAAAGCTGGCTTTTCCAATGCGGGCGAAATTGACCATTTGGCACGTTTAGGTAAAAACTAGTATTTTGAGTATTGCATGACCGAAAATACTTCCCTGATTATCGGAATCACGAGTGATCAATGTGGAAAATTTTTGGCATCAAGCTTCCACAACGCAAGACTCATATCTCTCTAAAAACAGAAATAACTCAGCAAATAAGACACAGAGCCGCACGTGAACCACTGTCTTATCCTGTACAGCAATAGAAATTTGGCGAAGTCTTTCCTTGGTGGCTGGAAAGAAGGCTTGTACATCGCGTACCTTGATGTGCGTAGTGGCTTCTGGCTTTCCGTGCACAGCGTCTTGCAGGAAAAAAGAAAAGCGGCAAGTTCTTATTATTATCGTCGAAAGATTTTTTTATGCTGGCACATTGTTCCTTCGCGGCTACTCTTTTATGGTGCACAAATGAGGTTTGTGAGAAGAACAGTGACGAATTAAAAAGCACCCAGATGTGTTGGTCATGTATATTTTCGTGTTTGCGTCCTTTAGTTCGCTCCACTGGATTTCCCTCTCAGCTCGCATTCAGTAGCCGGGGAATGAGTGGCAATTCTTTTTGGCTGCACATGTTCAGCGTAATTATGTTGAACTCCGATCTTTACGGAGAGGTAAGTCTGGGGCTGTCTCGACGCACTAGGCCAGTCGTAGGTAATGACGTCTATCACGTCCTGTTTCAGCTGGCAGTGTAAACATTGTGCCCGGCTCATTTTGCTGCCAAGTTTATCTAAAGCATAGACCAACCCGTAAGGAACTGCGCTTTTTTAGAATAAATGGTCAGCAGGAATGCTGTTGCAATTCTAGGACAAGTAACAGACCAGACTAACCGCAATTTCGCCCACGTGCCTGTTTGTTGTTATCCTGAGCCCAAATTATAAAAATGAACAGCAGTTTTTGAGCGGGGACACAGCGAACTGAGGGCGAGAAGCCCGGTTTTGTCAAATGCCCCAAAGGGCTAATTTTACTTCAGAAAAATTATTGCTTGGTTAGGAATCCCTTAGTTCATGTATCGATTTATGTTTTCTTTTTTTTTATTCGCAGGAACCAACGATCCGGGTGAGCAGTTTTTCCTCTGTATTTATTTTCCCTTGAGACTCTGGAGACATGAATATTAATGTTATTCTGCAGCTACTGCTCCAAGTACATGTAGAGGCTGCAAAAAAAGTTTTCAGGCCGCAGAGTCTGCCTTTAGGGCAGTATATTCTAACACCTCACACGCCCATGGGACTAATAAGAAGAGAATGACACTTATTCTAACGCCTGCAGTGATACGAAATTCCGGCCTGGGAATTTTGATGTCTCCTGTATATAATTGCTGTAACGGAAGTTATTTGAGATGATAGTATACTCTCCTTATTTACAGCGGAAATTAGCGCACTGTTTAGAGGAATAGAGAATACCAGCGCTCAATTAGAGTGGTCGAGAGAAACAAGCTTCCGCACAGAGCAACTCAGTCCGGCTCTAAGACCGAAACAATTGCTAAGTGGTGGCTTTCTGCTGTGTAACCCTCTTATTTCAGCATAGGCTGGCGTCATGCCACCGTCGGCCTTTTGCTGATGGCTGAGATCTGCTAGGATCTGCTAGGATCTGCATTTCTTAGCAACCTGGGTCGAAGGCCGACGAACGCGTTCTGCGGCAGCTCTAGACCAGCACTTTCCGGTGTCCGGCCCAGTTTGCTCGCTACGACCCGAACGTGAAGCCCGAGTGTCCGCACTGGGAAGAGAGCCGTTGCTCTCTCTCCCATCTGGTGTGGGAATACTCATCCCAGTCCTTACTTCCCTTTCCCCTCCCCAAAGAGGCTTGGGGTCATGCCTTCCTCCCCGGGTGCTCGACGGTCGCGCGTCGGCTGCCACTTGCGGCGGCCCCGACCATCATCGCCGGACAGCCTCCTCTTGGAGTGTGCAAATAAAGGTGTTTCTCAAGCAAGCACATTATTCCGTGCTTAGCAGTGCTAAACCAGAAACAATTTTTCTGATTTCGTCTTTCACCGACTTCTGTCTTCCGTTCCCTCACGGGGGTCGCACTAAGACTCAGGCGCCTGCCTGCAGTCAACAAGTTCTTGGCAATTAAAGGTGCTTTCGTCTCTCTTCCTCACGGCGCGGTTCTGGTGTCCATCAAGAAGTGAGACTGCTCCTGCTCTCTTTCCTTTCGTCAAAAGCTATTTCTCTGCGCTTCGCTATTGCTCTGCCAATTACGCCGACGACAGCGACGACCACGCACAAGCGAGAAACGGGCTCTTGAGAGCTTCGCTATAAAAGCATTCGCTTTTCTTTATTGAAATACTGGATAAGCCTTGTGTGTGTCTATCTGACGATTCTCAATGGATCGAAACTTACAATCGGTGTAAGTTTAGGAAAATAAGTTACAATACTTTTTCTTGTGTTTCCAGCCAACCGTCGGTAAGTAAAGTCTTCGACGAGGACTTATTTGCGCTTGCAATGTTTCTAGGCTGGAAGGATAATTTCTCTTTAACTATGAGGATCAGCTTTAATGGAGGAGAAGCAGTGAGCTCGAGAGCATAGTATCTAGGCATCTATTTATTGTTCATACGGCTAGCACATGGGAACAAAAATGTTACAACTTCTAAGTAGTAATATTGTGACGAAGAGGGGGGTCGCTCGGTGCCCCAGGGTAGTGTGACGAAGAAGACAAAGCTGGCAGCGGCGCGGGACGGAGCGTTCAAGCTAGGCCAGCGGCCATTAAATCATCTTTTTTATTGCGAAAGCAATACTACGCTAGGGTTTGAGCCTTCAGCGTTGGCGCGGCGGTAGTTACGGTACCTATCGTGGAGTGACGTCATACCAGCTGCGAAAAAAAGGGCCCCCCAGCTCGATCCGTCGGCGGAGGGCGGCGGTAGTCATGGCGGTGAGCCTCGCGCTCCTCTCACCAGTGGCGCTACAGTCTAGGTGACTTCATACCAGCTGCGAAAAAAAGGGCCCCCAGCTCGATCCGTCGGCGGAGCGCGGTGGTAGTCACGGCGGTGAGCCTCGCGCTCCTCTCACGAGTGGCGCTACAGTCGAGGTGACTTCATACCAGCTGCGAAAAAAAGGGCCCCCAGCTCGATCCGTCGGCGGAGGGCGGTGGTAGTCACGGCGGTGAGCCTCGCGCTCCTCTCACCAGTGGCGCTAGAGTCGAGGTGACGTCATACCAGCTGCGAAAAAAAGGGCCCCCAGCTCGATCCGTCGGCGGAGGGCGGTGGTAGTCACGGCGGTGAGCCTCGCGCTCCTCTCACCAGTGGCGCTACAATCGAGGTGACTTCATACCAGCTGCGAAAAAAATGGCCCCCAGCTCGATCCGTCGGCGGAGGGCGGTGGTAGTCACGGCGGTGAGCCTCGCGCTCCTCTCACCAGTGGCGCTACAGTCGAGGTGTCTTCATACCAGCTGCGAAAAAAAATGGCCCCCAGCTCGATCCGTCGGCGGAGGGCGGCGGTAGTCACGGCGGTGAGCCTCGCGGTCCTCTCACCAGTGGCGCTACAGTCGAGGTGACGTCATACCAGCTGCGAAAAAAAGGGCCCCCAGCTCGATCCGTCGGCGGAGGGCGGTGGTAGTCACGGCGGTGAGCCTCGCGCTCCTCTCACCAGTGGCGCTACAATCGAGGTGACTTCATACCAGCTGCGAAAAAAAGGGCCCCCAGCTCGATCCGTCGGCGGAGCGGGGTGGTAGTCACGGCGGTGAGCCTCGCGCTCCTCTCACCAGTGGCGCTACAGTCGAGGTGACTTCATACCAGCTGCGAAAAAAAGGGCCCCCAGCTCGATCCGTCGGCGGAGGGCGGTGGTAGTCATGGCGGTAAGCCTCGCGCTCCTCTCACCAGTTGCGCTACAGTCGAGGTGACGTCATACCAGCTGCGAAAAAAAGGGCCCCCAGCTCGATCCGTCAGCGGAGGGCGGTGGTAGTCACGGCGGTGAGCCTCGCGCTCCTCTCACCAGTGGCGCTACAGTCGAGGTGACTTCATACCAGCTGCGAAAAAAATGGCCCCCAGCTCGATCCGTCGGCGGAGGGCGGTGGTAGTCACGGCGGTGAGCCTCGCGGTCCTCTCACCAGTGGCGCTACAGTCGAGGTGACGTCATACCAGCTGCGAAAAAAAGGGCCCCCAGCTCGATCCGTCGGCGGTGAGCCTCGCGTTCCTCTCACCAGTGGCGCTACAGTCGAGGTGACGTCATACCAGCTGCGAAAAAAAGGGCCCCCAGCTCGATCCGTCGGCGGAGCGCGGCGGGTAGTCACGGTGGATCTTTCTCACTGTGTACAAAGACAGTTTGCCATTTGCTTTCGCAACCTACCGGGCTAAACCAAGCTGAGCCTCTGCCAATTTTTTTCATAGTTCATCGCGGCTCATTCTTCGGCTGGCCGAAGATAACTTTTGTTTTGATCAGAGAACCCAAGACCGGTCGTGCAAGGACTATTTGGGTTTGGGTTCCGTGTTCCAGTCATTGGACTGCGGCCGCTACAACGCTTCGACAGGATACCCACGTCTTGACTTGAACGAACAAGAAAGCGTCTTTGCTTAATGTTTCAGTTCAACAACTCACCAGGTTGACAGATTTTGACACATTCAGAGCAGCGCTGGAGATTGCCGAGAGGATAGCGTCATTGTGCAAGCTATCGGTCGCTACTTTCGCTCTGTAGTCGATAAATTAGTTATCAGTGAGAAATTAGCGCATATAAAAGTGGTTCCAATGCTAGGGACATAAGCGCCTCCTGGATAAGGAAAAATGTGATACAGTGTGTCCATTGCGGAACACCACTGCGAATGAACAGTACAGTTGCTGTAAACTGTGCTTTCTTATGCCCATGAAACAATCGAAGAGCTCTTTTTATTCTTCAGAAAACAAACCGCTTAGGAAATATTTGAAGAGTGGAAGGGGACAAGTTCTTAGCGCCATGAAAACAACTTTTCGGGCGTAAGCAAGCCTGTAGAAAAGTGGCAGCGGCGGGCAGGCTGCACAAAAAAGGTTTATTGGACATTATAGAGTGGTTAGAATTTATTCAGAATATTTTTTCTCGAAATGTGGCCTCGAAAGGCAATGTAAAGTAATTACCTGCACACGAATTTTTTTCGAGGACCACAACAATTCATTGGCTAAGTAGTCAATACGTATTCGTTTTTCACCGTGTATGTAATCATTTAAAATAGCCTCCTGAAACTCTATCACAGATTAGGTAGTTTGCATCCTACAGCGGAATATCATGCAAGACACAGTCTGCGAAACGTCCGTCGTTGCGGGTGGCTAGGGCCTTGACATTAAGCTCCTTATAACGAGAGCGCAGGCTGCATGCCGCCTCAGAAAGTTGCCTTCCGATGCACCAAGCATAACGGGAAAGAAAAAGAAAAGTTTTTGGCGCAATCCCGAGCATCAGTTGAGTATAGCGTTGAATAGATTATGCAAAATTTTACTAAAACATCAGATGTTATGAAAACGAATTTTTCTGGAAGAAACAGGTTTTACACCGGTCCTGTTCCTAGCAAACAGGTGGATACCTGGCCTTAAGCGGGTTTCTCTGATGCCATGTTAGCGCTAGTATCGGCTAGAATAGTACTATTCCGAGCTAAAAAAATGGTTTAACCGGGCCTAATATAGCGCTCTTAATGGAGGTATCGGTGTTCGTTGTAACTCGGACAGATTTAAGCGGGTGCAATGAAGCAAGAGTAACGGAGATACCGGTACTGTTCGGTGCTTATAGAGGTTCAAAAGGAGTCAGGTTGCAATTCTACCGGGAAGACTTGAACCGTTCGGAGCTTAAAGGGCTATTGCACCAAGTTTTCAGAATTTCACGATATTCAAGGATTCAAATCTGTGTAGGCTATAGGTAAGGCATGCCAAGTGAGACAATAGCATTTAAAATAGTTACGTAATGGATGATTGAATTTTGCGCTTTTTCTCAATGCACACGAGGAGTGCTGGGAAGTTCAGTGCGACGTCACGGAAGCTATGCTTTCCAATTACCGCTGTCGTCAGCCACACCCTGCCGTGCCTCGTTAGACGCTGGCAAAAAACGCTCGGAGAGATTTGCCCCCGGTGGCTTTGGTTTTTTTGTTTTAAAGCAGGCGTTTATGCCTTGGAAATGTACCCATGCCTTTCATGTAGTGATGCAAAACTATCGGGAAGTTGATTATCGATAGTATCGATAGTTTCTTTTGAACTATCGATATTGCTACTATCGACAGACTCTCGATAGTATTATCGAGAGCCTACTATCGATAGTAATACTATCGATAGTGTTGCCATCGATAATATTACTAGCGATAGTATCGCTATCGATAGCAAGACTATCGATAGTTTAGTTTAGTTTATGGGGGTTTAACGACCCAAAGCGACTAAAGCTATGCGCTATGACTATCTGACTATCGCTGTGGCTGTGACTATCGATAGTGAAACTGTCAATGGTAAAACTATTGATAGTAACAATATTGATATTATGCATTTGTTGGCCAGCGATACAACAAAAATATCTGCGATACCTGATTGGTTTCACTGTATCATGAGGCTTAACGTCCTAAAGAGACACAAGCTATGAGGGATGCCGTAGTGGAGGTCTCCGGGTAAATTTCGACCAGCGGTGGTTCTTTAACGGGCTTTGGGACAGTTCGGAAAAATACCTGGAACTGCATGGGATGAAAGAACAAAAAAAAAGAAGTTGTGCTGGCACACACGACACTATCGTGCACTGCAGACGTCGTCTTGCTGACGTAAACGCTGCAGGAATGCTTTTCGCACACATGCTTCGCAAATAGGATGTTCGCACGATAACATTTTATCCAAAAACTTTACGTAGGGAACATCTGCAGAGCTCGGTGACGCGCAGGCCGCGAAAACAGGCGAGTTCTGTCAGTTACTCATACCATCCCCTCAATACCACCCACTCGGGAAACCAAGTTTAGGATGCAGTGGGTACGTGTAGTTGATTTTATAGAATCGATAGTACTATGTATAACAAGTAGTATCAATACGGATCGTCCCCGCAGGGGGGCGTCTGCAGTATGCAGACGTTGGTGAGTGGCGACACCACGGGTTCCTGAGCATCCGCAGGAACATCCACGCAGGGGGATGATGGTGTGCAATGCGTCACCACGGATCCGAGCATCCGCGCCTAGCCGTGCGTGGCATCGCCGTGTCCGGGGAAAAGGGGATCCTGGTGGTTGAGCCGATGGCGAACGTTTGGACCTTTAAGGCCCCTCGGCGGAGGCAACACACCACTTTGGCCCCAGCTTCCTGTAGACCGCGTAGACCGCACCTCCGGCCTGACCAGACCGGGGGAAATCGGCAGTCGCCTTTTCCTGTCCGTCCCTTCATCTTTCACTTTTCTATTTTCTTTCAACTCAGCCGCTTACACTAACGCAGTGGAACTGCCGAGGTCTCAAGAACCACAAGAACCGGACTCATCTCCGCCTCTATCTTGAGAACCTTCCTCGAAACTTTCCTGCCTTCTCCCCCCTTATTGGCTTTTTCTTTTTTTCTTTTTTCGGTGAGGGATAACCTTGTGTGACCAACTACCCTCAGTTGCGTCATATTTGGTTATAGTTAAGGTCTACAGCTGGCGTAGCAGGACTTGCTTCTAAGTTCCTGTCCCGTCCCCTTGTTGGACTCTATAATGGGTGGCTGGCACCATGACCGAAGACATTAAATATTTGATGGCTCCTCCCCTTTCCAAACTCTCTCAAAAGAGGGCGGAACGAGGCAGCAGATTTTTTTGCAAAAAAAAGAAAGCGACATTCACAAAGTTTCACGTAATAAACAGTAACTGTGAAGAAAAGCAAGCCCGTATAATATCCCCATTTCTTGTTACCAAATGCTTAAAATACCTTAGGGCCTGGCTACAAGGTATCAAAAAGGCCAGTGGCGACCTACTCCTTCAACTGCGCGAGAGCATCCAGTGCTCATGACTCTCAAACATCGCTTCTATAGGGGACATCTCTGTCTACGTGACCCCGCATCGATCTCTCAACACAGTCAAAGGCGTTGTCTCAGAAGCTGACTTTATCCACCTAAAAGAAGCCGAAATGCTTCAAGGACTCTCCGACGAAAATGTAATTGACGTTCACAGGATAAAAATCGGCGAGGATAACAAGAAAATAGATACCAAACACATGGTCCTGACATTTAACACCAGAAGCTTATCCGAAACGATAAAGTTGGACACTTGAAAGTCACCGTCTGACACTACATACCCAATCCCCGCCGACATTTCAATTGTCAGAAGTTTGACCACGGCTCACAGAGTTGCCGCGGCCGCAAAACCTGCGCGAAATGCACTTCGAAAGACCACCCTTCTGAGAAATGTGACGCAGCACTACGCTGTGCAAACTGCGAAGGAGACCACGCTGCGTACTCTAGGGCGTGTCCGTCCTGGAAAAAGGAGAAACAAATTATTAAGGCGGAAGCCTTTAATGTCTCATCGTTGTAAGCAGGAGTTGTCGACAGAAATGTCACGATTTTCAATTTGTCGAAATGGTCGTGACGTCAGAGCACGCGAATTTCAAACAGTGCTAATTGCACTTTGGCTAGTAACCATGCAACCAATTAAAGGGAACGTTTAGTGATGCTCCAAGGAAGTGGGACTGAGTTTAGTTAATTGCTTCATTAACCAATTAGCTTAATTAACTTTTCTAGTCAGGCCAGATAAATAAATATATCCTAGTAGGAAATTGGTCGACTTGGCGAATCGAACCAGGGTCTCCGGATTGCGAAACGGGCACGCAACCACTCCGCCATGCCAGCTCGACGCTTTGGAATGAAAAAAGGCGCGTCTAGTGAACACGGTTTCTTCGTTCACTTCCATCTTCCTCTCTTCCCGTTACGGCGAGGTTCAGGTGTCCACCGAGATATGCTAGACACATTTCCTTTCCTCAAGAACCAGTTTACCGACGAGCAAGGCGTAGAGCCGAACGGGCGATGGCGTTCTGTAGACTCTCTGACAGCATTGTAAGACGCTGTCGCGTTCCACTCTTAGAGGCGAAGTTTAACACCTTAACCACACATCAGGGACACAGGCAGCAACACCGGCTTAAGGCTTTCGCCTGACCGCACTTTAAGCCAACAAAGTGCCCCCCTGAATTTTTACCACAGAGACCAAAGAAAACATTTCATTCAGAGAAGCGTGGAGGCGTTTTGCGGTTACGAATACAATCTCCTTCACAGCAAAACCAAACTTAGCTGATGTGGTGCGCAGGGACGTAGCACCACACAGCACTCCGGCACCTGCTGAGGCCACTTGCATCGAGCCTGTGGCAGGGCCATCCACGCCCCAGGCAGGGACTGCGAAGGCTGCTCTGCCAACTCCAAAGCAGGGAGTGCCGGCCCATGGGTCGGCATCCCGCAGGACTTCCCCCCGTCGGGGGAGGCCTGACACCCGCACACCCGCGGCTTCTCCGCGGTCGTCCAGCATCTCTAGCGAGATGATGGACGTAACCCGCAGCCCGCCTGCTTTACAGCGGCGGTACAGCTCTCTTGAGGGGAAAAAAGACAGGGCCGTCATAACGGCCCCAGAACATAAGTAAACCCCTTGTCGTTCCTACCCCAAAACATAAACATGGCTTTTCTAGTTCAGTGGACCTGCAGAGAAATATTGAGAAATTACAGTGACATAAAAAAATATTTAGGGTAAATGTCGCCCGTAGCCTTATGTCTTCAGGATACCAATCTAGGTCCACAAGTCATGAATATCCTGAAACATTATATAACTTTTAGACGCGATCGTGAGCAGGCAAATAGACTCTCTGGAGGCGTCGCGATTGCCGTACAAAGGGGCGTCCCTGGTCAAGAATCAAACTTAGAACAAAACTTGAAGCCATTGCGGTCAGTGTCGTCAGCTATAAAACAATTTCTATCTGTTCTGTATATATTCCTGCACATTTTACATTAAGAGTCCACGATCTACAAGAACTAATCAATTAACTTCCAGAACCGTATCTAGTACTTGGGAATTTTAACGCTCACTCTCCTTTTTGGGGAAGCGAGCGCTTTGACTCTAGGGGTCAAATAATCGAAGATTTTATCCTCACAAACAGTGTATGCTTTTAAATATAGAAAAAGCCACATACTGCTCCCCTACCTCAGGGAAAATGACCTGTTGAGATTTGTCGTTTAGTTCACATTCTGTTTTAACGATTTTAAATGGGACGTCATTGACAACCCATATGGCAGCGATCACCTCAATTCAATTCAATTCAAGTTTATTTGCATCTATACATGTACAGATGACGGGAGTGCAGACAAAAAGCCAAATGCATTTGGCTTGACGGGGTCTGTACCCCCTACAGAAATGGCACTATGCACAATAATGGAAAAACGAAAAAAAAAGTATTAGTGAACATTCTATAACATTCTATGCTATAACAGAAATACATACGGCCAAAAAAAATCAATGATAGAATGGTGAAAGGATTTGAAAAGCAGAAAGCATAAAGCATAAAATTATACAAATAAAATAGCTTTGAAATTCACAAACATAAATAATAAGTTACTAACAAGCAAAGAAAATTGGTTAGACATTCATGGCGTCAGTGTATACTACAGCAAAGCAAACAAAACAAAAAAACGAATCCACAATGAGCCCATAAAAGGAGAGCTACGTTGTTATTAAGTTTCTAATGAGTTTAACAAAGATGGCAGTGTGTGGCGTAACATTTGTTGACCGTAGTTAGTGCGCGTTTTAGGAACGTACCATGTTTCTCTGTGACGTGTGTTGTAAATGTTAGAACTCATTGTCAATAGAGATAAATGCTCGAAGAATTCGATGTTCTGTTTTTTCGCAGTAGTGAAACGCTTGAGTAAAATACTACGATATATGGAGGTGACCGGCTGTAAGTTAAGGGCACTGAAAAGAGGCTGCGTATGAGCGTCATATGAGGAATTAGCGATAGCGCGCACTGCTTTCTTCTGCAAAAGATAAAGCTTTGTGATGTTAGACATTGTGGTGTTTCCCCACACTAAATGGCAGTAATTCAGATGGGACAGGAAGAGACAGTTGTAAAGCAGCTTTTTCACGCTCAAGGGAAGAAAAAATCGAAGTTTCGTAAGTATCCCCACAACACGAGTGATTTTGTTAGCAACTGAGTCTGTACAAAGATTCCAAAGTAAGTTCTCTTGAAATACGACCCCGAGGCACTTAATGGATGGCACAATGTTGATAACCGAGGAACCCATTTGCAAATGGCCGTCAATGTGGACATTTTTGTTTTTAGGTTGAAAAAGTACAGCCTTTGTCTTGCTTTTATTTATAGACAGTGAATTCAATGAACTCCATCGATTGAGTTCGCTTAAAGCAGCGTTCGCAAGAGCCAACAGGTCCCTTGCACAACCAGATGTAAAAAACAGACTAGTGTCGTCAGCGTATATGATGAATTGGGCAGTGGTGTCAATATTTATTATGTCGTTAATGTAAATATTAAATAACAAAGGTCCAAGAATGCTTCCTTGAGGTACACCAGAATGAATGGGTAAGTTATCTGAAAGGCAGTTATTTATTGAAACCCTCTGACACCTGAACTGCAGATAGCTTTTGATTAAGCTAAGGAATGGGCCCCTGAAACCATAAATTTCAAGTTTTGTTAGCAGTGTGGTGTGATTAATTGTGTCAAAGGCCTTTGAAAAATCGATGAAAATGCCTAGTGTAACAAAATTTTGCTCAAATGCTTGTAATATTAGTTCCTTTTGTGTTAGTAGAGCTAACTCTGTCGAACGACCCTTTCGGAAACCGAACTGACAGTCAGTAAGGATATTGTGTTTTTCGCAGAAAGCGGTCATTCTGAGTGTTATTAATTTTTCTAGGCATTTTGAAAATACAGGTAAAATGGATATTGGTCTGTAGTTAGACATGTTGTTTCTATCACCGGCTTTGAAGAGCACTGTAACCCTTGCGAGTTGCACGCGCTTAGGAAATATACCGTTTACAAAGCACAAATTATACACATGCTCAAGAACTGGACATATCAGATCTAAAACGTGTTTTACGGGGCGTATTTGCAGGTCATTAATATCGCAGCTTTTACTGTTTCGCAGAGCGGAGAACGTGAGACAAATTTCTTCGGCGCTAGTTGGATGCAGAAAAGCACTATCGCAAGTTTTGGAATTGACGTACTCTGCGGAGCGAGGATCGTGCAAACTATTCACCAGGGACACAAAATAATTATTAAAAGCGTTTGCTAAATGCGCGCCTGATGAAAGTTCCCCATTAATGATCAATTCTCGTACGCCCTCTGGATGCTGACGTCCAATGTTAAGCACTGCGCTAAGGTTTCTCCACGTGAAGTCCGTCCGCTTTACAGCTTCAGGATCAAACAACCTATGAAGGTAATCTTTCTTAGCTTGTCTGAGGGTTGCAGTTAACTTATTCCGAAATTTCTTAAATTCGGATAGATGGCACGTGTCTCTTGTGTCCAAAAAACGTTTGAATAGAGCATCTTTTTGCTTGATTAGTTTCAGAAGTGCACTGGTTATCCAAGGTTTACTAGCTTTTCTAGGCTTCAGTGTTTTAGGGTGAAAAGATTCCGAGTAAGCCTTTTTGAAAAGACACAGAAATGACTCGTACGCGGCGTCTGCGTCAGACTGATTGTACACGTCGAGCCAATTTATTTTTGATATTCTTGTATGGAAATCCTCGAGTGTAGCTGGATTAATATCTTGGATAGTGATCGGGGGACACTGCTTTGGCTCTTTACTCGAGACATACGATTCCAAGAGAAGAAATACTGGCAAATGATCGCTAATATGAGCGCTGATTACTCCGGAGTTAATAGTTCGAGATTCAGTGTTTATAATGAAAACATCAAGCAAACTTTCACAGTCCTTGCTAATGCGAGTTGGAGCAGTAATTGTGTTGAAACATGCATTAGCTTCTAAAAGTCGAGTGAAATCAGTACTCAGCTGCGTTTCGTTCAACATGTTAATATTTATATCGCCGCACAAGACGAGTTCATACCTGTTTTCATTTATCCAGGATAAGAAGTTTTCCATAAATGTGAAAAAGTTTGCAACGTTCCCGCCTGGAGGGCGATATAAAACAGAAAATATGCTTTTGTTGTGAACGACAGTCAAGATTTCAAAGTCCGCTGTAACCGCCGTAAACTCGTCGATTTTTTCACACTGAAAATTCTCCCTGGCCATGAAAAGTACGCCTCCACCGTTCCTGACTGAGCGATTTAAGTAGTGTCTTGTGTAACCTGGGATCTGTATAACTTCGTGGTCGTGTCGGTACCATGTTTCACAAAGCATAATAACATCAAATGAAAAGCCAAAACATGAAAACAAGGCACACAGCTCATCAGACTTATTGCGCGCTGATTGAGTGTTCAACAGGAAGAAAGATGTGCATGGCTTTTCATGATAAATTTTAGTCACATCCGCAGGGTTCACCGATTTGCCAGCCATTGACGGGAATGGCTGTTGGCAAATTGCTCGGAATCCTAGTTCCTCACTTCATCTTATCGATGTCCGCAACGCAAGATATGCGCAGCACATTCGACGTGTCTGTCTTGCGCGCGAAAATTTTGCCGCCCTTTGTCCACGCGTACTTCCATTCTTTTGATTTCTTTCGCTCCACAACTTGTCGAAGAAGTTTCTTCAAGGCGGGGCAAAGGTGCTCATTAATAAATACCGGGGGAGAACTGGAACCATCAGCACTCTGGTAACCAAAATCAGAGGTATAAATTCGATTTTTCCTGGCCTTTTCAATCACCGCTTCCCGTTTCGCACGAGAGCGGAACTGCACGACAATGTTAGGGCATCCTTTGTCTTTCCTTGGCACACGATGACACATTTCTACATCGGAATCAGAAATGGGTTCGCTTATGACGTCTCCTAGTTTGCTCAAGATTGAAGGTACGTTCTCGTCGTCGCTGACCGGAACGCCTTTAATCTCAATGTTCCGGTTCCTCGAGTACTGTTCTTGGTTTGTCACCCGGTCTTCAAGATCAGATAGTTGTTGTTTCAGTCCTGTGCATTCCTGTGATAGTTCGGCATTTTCTTTCTTTAGCGCTGAGTTTTGCTTTTCTAGTTTTGCGCAGCGCTCAGCCATAGCATCAAACTGTTCACTAAAGAAATCAACGGATTTTTTCAGTTCTTTGTATTCCTTTCGAAGCTCTTTCTCTAGTGCACTGCGCATATCTCGCATTTCCTGTTTAAAATCTTTCAACAGCTTTGTCACTTCAGTAGGCATTTCAAATTAGCAGTTCAGCAAACACGTACAAGAGCTTGGCAGCAGCGGCAGAAAGAAAAATAAAAATAAAAATTGGTTACAAATGATTGCACAAACCTGTGTGTAAGATGCGCAGATTTAGTGAACCGGTCGGTACAGCCGCTGCTGCCAAATGACGATCAGCTGCGAGGTGCAGTCCTTTTGTAGTCGGTGCCTCTTTACGGCAGCCAATCCTGGTCCACCTCCCTATACTAATCCCTTTAACATCCCCACCGGAATTAATCCCCACAAGGCCACGGTGATGGAAGCTCCACCTCGCTGACTGGTCACTTTTTAGAGCAAAGACAACTTTAGAAAATGTCAGCATCGACCAGATAAACGAAAAGTTCACTAAGTGTATAATTGCCGCACTCACAGCTATTCCTCAGTCGTCAGGAGTGGTGCGAAAAAACCATAAAGTATGGTGGATAAAAGACTGTAAAGAAGCTAAAAAACAACAAAATAAAGCTTGGGGGAAATTCCGCAGGTATCCGACATATGAAAATCTCTTAAATTTTAAAAAGACAAAAGCTAAAGCTCGGTACATCCGTCGGAGGGCCGAGAAAGCATCATGGCAGAATTATGTTTCACCTATCAACAGCCAAATCCCACCTAAAAAAATGTGGGAGCAGGTTCGGAAATTAAACGGCTACTTTTCACCATTCACAATTCCTTTTTTAACAACACATGGCACATAAACAAGCATAGAGGAACAGGCAGAGGTATTGGGGCAACATTTCGCTGCAGTTTCAAGTTCATCACACTATACGCAGTCCTTTTTAAAATACAAAAACACGGCTGAAAAACAGAGGCTCCCTACAAGTGGAGGTGCAAATGAAAAATAAAATAGAGTAATTAGCCTCCAAGGAATCAATATAGAGTACTATTTGCCGGCAAGAAAACTGCTGTAGGACCCGACGAAATACATTATGAAATACTTGTCCATCTTTCCGAGCCCGCCGTAGAAGCACTTTTAAGCTTCCTTTACACAGTTTGAATATCTGGGAAAATACCTGAAGCTTGGAAGAAAGCTATTATTGTGCCGTTTCTTAAACCTAGTAATCCCCAACCTCTGCTAGCAGTTATAGACCCGTAGCCTTAACCAGTTGTCTCGCCAAATTCTTTGAAAGTGTCCTTAATATAAGATTAAATTTTGTTCTTCCATCCTGTGAACTTCTTGATGTCCATCAGTGTGGGTTTAAAAAGAGATGCTCAACTGCAGATCACCTAGTCCTCCTTGAAAATACTGTCAGAGAAGTTTTTATACACAAACAACACTGTCTTAGCGTCTTTTCTGATTTAGAAAAAGCATATGATACTACCTGGAGGTTCGGGATTCTACATGACTTAGCTGAGCTCGGCATCTGTGACATAATACTGAACACCATTAAATACTTTTTGTCTAACCGTTCATTTAATGAACGCCTAGGCTCAATCCTTTCGAGGAAATTTATTAAGGAAAATGGAGTGCCCCAAGGGTGCATTTTAAGAACAACTCTCTTCGTTGTAAAAATGAATTCTGTTAGGAAAATAATCCCAAGGTTCATTATGTATTCAGTCTATGTTGACGATCTTCAGATAGCGTGCACATCTTCCAGTATATCTGCATGCGAAAGGCAAGTACAGCTTACAATCAACAAACTGGCAACATGGGAAGACAAGAATGGTTTCCAGTTCTCACCAGAGAAAACAGTGGCCCTACTTTTTTCACTGAAACGAGGCTTGCACGCAGATCCCGCATTACACCTAAACCAAACCGAACTGCCTTTAAAAAAGGAACACAAATTTGTAGGCATCACCTTCGACAAAAAAACTTACTTTCCTGCCTCACATAAATGCACTGAAAAAGAAAGCGTCGCTATCACTGAACATACTGAAAGTCCTTACACGCAAACACTGGGGTTCTGATCGGGTATGCCCTCTACAGATTTTTTGTTCTGTAGTACGTTCCGTTTGAGATTATGGTTGGATAGTGTATGGATCAGCAAGGCCGTCGTACTTGAAGCGACTCGACCCTGTGCACAATTTGGGTTGGCGACTTTCAACTGGTGCTTGCAGGACATCACCCATAAAAAGCCTGTACGTAGAAACCAATGAATCACCACTTGCTGACAGAAGAACAATGCTCACATGCTCATACATTTTAAAGATCCGTTCCCAGCATAAACGCATCTGTTACCCACTCGCTACAAAGTGCCCATCCCGAACACTATTTGCCAACAGACCCCTCGCAATCAGGCCACTTCTTCTCCGCTTTGAGGAGAAATGCCAAGAACTAGACATAATGAACACATTACCTAATATTGCCCGAAAACCTGATCCACTCCCGACTTGGTACTGCCTACCATCTATGTGCGACTTCACATTAACACAATTTCGGAAAAAACCCGCACCGCATGAGCAGATATTACAAGAATAATTCGCATTAAATGAAAAATACGGAGAATACGAAGCATTTTATACTGATGGATCAAAATCAGCACACTACGTCGGAAGTGCTGTGGTTCAATATAATTGGAAAAAAATAGTACGGCTACCTGAGTGTGCATTCATTTTCACCGCCGAGTGTTACGCAGTCTCGGTGGCTCTAGAAAAAATAATAAATGAGAAAATTCAGAACAGTATCATTTACACTGGTTCCCTGAGCATACTAACCTCACTTCACCATAGAAATGCAGTGACACCACTAATTGGTGATATCATACACAACATAACAAGCGCCAAAATACAGGGACAAGACATAAAATTTTGCTGGGTTCCCAGCCACATTGGAATCACTGGCAATGAGAAAGTGGATGAATGTGCTGGAAAAGCTCGGAACAAAGAAATAAAGAAAGTGAACATTCCCTACAAAGATGGTATGAAGTTGGTACAGTGTAAGGTAAGAAATAAATGGCAGTCGCAATGAAATGTTGAAAGAAATAATAAGCTACATTTAGTAAAACCCATCCTAGACAAATGGAAATGATGCTCACACCAAAAACAATTCACCGAAGTTATTTTGTGCCGTCTCCGCATTGGACGCACACATCTCACACACAACTTCCTACTTACAAAAGAAGACAAACCTGTTTGTGAAAAGTGCGGAGATGAACTATCAGTAAACCACATATTATTCTCATGTAGGAACTTGAATCACTAAGGAAAAAAAAAACATTTCACTGCATTTTACAATGAACACATTCCTTTTCATCCAGCATTGATTTTAGGTGAAGATGCACTTGCCAGTATACCCTATGTTTTTAGCTTTTTAAGGGAAGCCAGTATTCTTCAGAAACTCTAATTTAATCACCCTGTGCTGCACTACATACAGTTATATACCTCAGCCGCTTTCTCAATCATGAGAAGGAGGCTGAGGTCTTTATCTGAGTTGTTGGGAGCCTCGAAACCCTTGCCGAGCCAATAATGTCCGCGGAGGTTACCCAACCTTTAAAAGTTTTGCTATCAGACATTTCTAAAATGCTTGTCTTTCATCAACTAGGTAGTAAATTAACTTTTAGGCCCTTTACATCACCGTTTTTATCCCCTTTGTTTTCACACTATGCTCAAACCAATTTTTCCATACCTTGAGCTTGGCGCGAGATAGCCTTAGTCGCTTATGCGCCAATAAACTCCACACAACACAATACGGCTATCGATATTATGATCGATAAAGTACTTTCGATAGAACTATCGAAAGTACTATTGCTAGTACTATCAATTCACTATCGAAAGTACTAACTATCGATAGTACTATCGATAGTTTTGAATCGCTACTTCCATGACGACAAAATCTATCCCCCACTTTGCGTTGTGCCCTGCGGAGAAGATTGAAAGGCGTCGCGATTTTAATCGGAGATTACGTCACTACATCGAATGCTAGCCCAAAAAGACTCCGCATGCTTTACCTGCAAGTTTCACACATTCGTCAGGCAGGGAACAAAGTGTGTTTATTATCAGACAAGCGGCTGCTTATATAAGGACAGGTACAAGCATGAGCATGCGCACTTGGTACCGTAAGGGCACGTGTTAACATGACAGTGCGCATACTTACATCTTCCTTCTTTTCGAAGAGAAAGAAAAAGAAACAAAAAAAAGGAAAAACAGTTTCCAAATTCACATGTCAGGGACCTAAGGCTGCGGTCTCTCTGGCAGGGGGTAACGTTGTGGCGGTCTACGCTGACGGTCACTTCTACGAAGGATGCCCTCAGGTTGTAGCTCCGCCATCTGGTCAGGCTGGGATACCGACTCCGGAGAAATGGTCGCTTCAGGGTCCGACGTTGGTTGCAGTTCTTTGGAACTGAGATGCTCCCTGGTGCGCCGCAGCTCTTGTCCGCTGTCTGTAAGTAGGGTGTATGACCTAGGTGTTCCTGCAGGGCCTACAACCACAGCTGGCGACCATGTTCTGCGTATGGTGTCGTACACCGATACTTGAGACCCGCTGCGAAGATGTGGTAAACGCTTAGCTGTTAGGTTGTAGAAGACGCGCTGCTTTTCTCTTATTTCCTGGAGGCGATTGCGAACGGATTGTGATGACACAGTTTGTGGTTCGAGGTGCTGTGGAAGAACCGGCAACTGGGTCCTTGTTTGGCGGCCCATCAACCTTTGAACGGGCGACTTCAGTTGCTCGTCCCTTGGCATGTTTCGCCACTCCAGCAGGGCGCTGTAAAATTCCAGGGTTGCGAAAGGACACTTCGTGAGCAGTTTTTTCGCCTCCTGCACCGCACGCTCCGCCATGCCGTTACCACGAGGATAGTACGGACTTGACGTTACGTGGGCAATTCCTAGCTGCGCAGCAAAAGAGCGGAAACAGGCGCTGTTGAAAGGTGGGCCGTTATCACTGCACAGCTTTGCCGGGATTCCATGAGTCGCGAAGACGAGCATGCACGCATTGTTTACCGCTGTCGCTGTTGTCTGACGTAGCTTTTGAACCTCGAAAAAGAACGAGTAGAAATCCACGAGGATTAGGTAGGACTGGTCATCGTGGTGGAAAATATCAAGCCCTACTACTTGCCATGGCAGGCCTGGTATCTCGTGGCTAAGCGTAGGCAGTCTAGTGTTCCTGCGCTTGTACTTTTCGCACGCTGCACATGACTTAGCTAGAGATGAGATGTCTGCGTTCATGCCGGGCCAGAACATTACTTCTCTAGCTCTCATCTTCATTTTTTCTTCGCCCCCATGTGCGGTGTGCAGCAAGCGCAGAATTTCCGGTCGCTTGGCAGGAGGAATGACTATTTTGTTGCTTCTGAGTAGCAGGCCTTCCTCAACGTGCAGCTCGTTGCGGTAGCACCAGTATGGACGCAGGGCATGCGGCACATGGTCCTTCATTTCCGGCCATTCTGTGCGCGAGTAACGGCGCAGTTCAGCCATACTAGCGTCTTTGTTAGTTTCATGCCGAATACTTTCGAGCTGCTGGTCGGACACAGGAAGCGAAGAAACAACGCTGACTTGAAATTGTTCTGTCTCGTCGGTTAGTTCCTTAGTGCTCGGGAAGCGAGAAAGCGCATCGGCTAGAAACAACTCCTTTCCTGGTTTGAAGGTCACCTTGATTGGGAATCTTTGCAAAACAAGCCTCATGCGTTGCAATCGTAGAGGGCATTCACAAAGTGGCTTTTTGAATATAGATTCCAGAGGCCTGTGATCAGACTCGACGATAACCTCTGATTGCCCGAAGATATAATCTTGAAATTTTGTGCAACCATGAACAATTGCCAATGTTTCCTTCTCGATCTGAGCGTAGCGCTGCTGTGCTTCTGTTAGCGAACGGGATGAGTACGCAACTGGCTGCCCATTCTGTAGAAGAACGGCTCCTACTCCATGCTGACTGGCGTCTACTGACAAGGTCACTGGTTCTTCTTGGTTAAAATAGGCAAGGACTGGCGCCTTCGTGAGAGTCGCTCGAAGCTGAAGAAAACTGCTATCTTGCTGGTCTGTCCAGACCCACGCGACGTCCTTTCTCAACAGCTCGCGAAGCGGCGCTGACAACGTGGATATGTTAGGAACAAACCGCGCCACGAAGTTGATCATGCCGAGGAAAACTTGCAGTTCCTTACGGTTTTGTGGTTGCGGAACTTGCATGATGTCTTCGACTCTGCTCGGGTCCAGGCACAGCCCCTCTGGAGTCAAAATGTGGCCCATGTAGCGGACTCTGGGCTGGAGGAAATTGCACTTCTTATTGAGCTTCAAGTTGTGTTCGCGACATCGGGACAGCAAAGCTACTAAATTGCTGTCGTGTTGCTCTCGCGACTTTCCCCAAACCAATATGTCGTCCATAACGACAGCAACGCCCTTCAAGCCCGGTGCATCACCCGCTGAAAAATTTCCGGCGCTGAAGCGATGCCGAACGGCATGCGCAGGAATCTGTATCGCCCGTAGGGCGTGCTCATTGTGCATAGGCGGGAGCTCGGCTCGTCCAACTTAATCTGCCAGAATCCTGATGATGCATCAAGAGTAGAAAAGAATTTCGCTCCATGCAGCTGCGGTAGGATATCTTCTAACGTCGGCATGTGGTAGTGCTCTCTCAGAAGTGCCTTATTTAAGTCAGAAGGGTCCAAGCATATGCGTACTTTTTCTTTCTTTACCACTACAACCATTTGACTAGACCAGGAAGTCGGTTCTGTTACCTTAGCAACGACGCCGTCGTGCTCCATCCGGTCCAGCTCAGCTCGGACGCGCTCCTGAAGTGCGATGGCGACTCGTCGCGCTGGCTTGACGACGCCTCGAGCTTCAGGTGTCAGCTCCATGTGGTAGGCTACGTCCTTGATTTCTCCCAAACCCTGAAAAACATCTTCAAATCTTTCTACTATTTCCTTACTTTCTGAGGCGTCCACGGTGTTTATCCGGCCAATCAGCCCTAAGCGTTCAGCCACCTTGCCGCTCAATGTAACAGGAACTGCTTGTTTAACGATAAATTATAGCGCAGTGGTAGCCTGCGTTGTACTGGCGACCGGAAGCTCAATCTTCTTCGTCGCCTTTTCTATGTGCCCGAAAAACGACCGTAGCGTAGAGCAGCAGTCTTGTGCTGGCTTCGTAGTTATGTTACTGAGCGTCGCTTCGGGCATGACGCAACAGTTGGCTCCAGTATCAATTTTGCAGCGTATGGCGGAACCTGCGATGTCGACAGTCGCTGACCAGCGGTCTTGGTTATCAATTGCATTGACTTCCAAGGTTTGAAGGAAGTAACCCTCGTCCTCTGCCATTTCGACCTGTTTTATCTTGCATCCTTGGCTCCTCGGTCTTGCTTGTTGACGGCATCCACGCGCGAAGTGATTTCGGCCTCCACACTTGTTGCAGCGCTTTCCTTGCGCAGGGCACTTTCCTATTCCGTGCTCCGTGAAACAGCAGTTCGGGCAAATTCCGAGGCTAGCTTTCGATTTCACTGCATGTATGGCGGCCTCATCTGTCCCGCTCACTTCTGCCTCCCTGATCTCGTTGAAATGCTCCTTCGCTTGTTCCCTTGCTCGGCATATTTCCACTGTTTTGGCATACGACGGATTTTCAGACAGAAGTTTCTGCTGCAGGTCCTTGTCTTTAACTCCTAGAATTATTCGACTGCGCAGTAGTCTGTCCTCCAGCTCTCCGAATTCGCACAAGCGAGCAAGACTTCGGATATCGATTAGCCATTCGTTAAAAGATTCGCCCTCACGTTGATCTCGGGAGCCGAAACGAAACTCGTTGAATGTTAAATTCTTCGCTGGTTTGTAGTGTGCCTCAAATTTTTCAATCAGCTTATCGAGGTCTTTCTTTTCGTCCTCATTTGCGAAATCGAAGGTATAGAACACCCGCCTTGCTTCTTCTCCAATCGTCACAAGAAGGGTTGCTGCCTGAACGTCTTTAGGCTGCTTCCTTAGTCCGGTTGCCGTAGAAAACAGAGTAAACTCACTTTTCCAGATGATCCAATTCTGGTAAGCGTCACCCGTACTTTCCAGTGGCTTTGGCGGTGGAAGAACCGTCGAGGCCATGCTTCTTTCTCTGGAGGGTACTAGGGGTGCAGCTGGACGAGGGGGCGGCGAAGAACAGCGGTGAACGCGGCTTGCGAAACGCGTCGCCGCCCCACTTCTGACACCATGTGAACGGCCGGGAGGCAGGGAACAAAGTGTGTTTATTATCAGACAAGCGGCTGCTTATATAAGGACAGGTACAAGCATGAGCATGCGCACTTGGTACCGTAAGGGCACGTGTTAACATGACAGTGCGCATACTTACAGTTGGGAGCCTCGAAA
>NC_143018.1:46485061-46522561 GCF_055824585.1 Amblyomma mixtum
CCGAATGAGAAGAAATAGCTGTTGCTCAAGCGGCCGTGGATTGATATCGCTCAATCAGACCGCTAGTAATTCTCACAGACTCCAAATGGGCATGCCGTAACTACATGAACGGCAGAATCAGTCGGAAAGCACTTAGCATTCTCATTAGCGTAGACTTTCCCAAAGAACCAGTCAGACACACTATTTTGTGGATACCGGGATACACTGGCATCGAGGGCAACCAGAGGGCCGACGAAGTAGTTCGCGAGCACACGAACCGAGCGCTTCAACACGCGGCCCCTGAGGAGTTCTCGCGGGTAATCACGGATTATTCGGATATATTGAATTATTACAGAGGAATGAGGGCAAAGTATCCTCCCACCCAAAACCTTTAAATCTATAAGAACCAGTATATTGGCGGCAACTGCAAACGGGAACCTTTCCGAACTTACATTTACTAAGCAAGATGGTGTGGGCCCAAACCCACCCTGTATCATATCACGTGGGAATGCAAAAGAAATGAGGCTTTCCATAGATACAAAGACCAAGTGCGGAACCGTGGGAGAGTTTGCTCTTCAGCGGCAACCCGGTTATAACTGGTCATCTAAGCCCAGCGAGCAGCCAAGCTCAGCGGCGCCCTGGAATAGGGGCGCCGACATCTGTTGACCGTAATAACTTGTAAAATAGAGCAAATAAGGTGTACCCTATCCTCTCTTTAACGTTCTCAGACATCGAAGGGTAGACGGGCCTCTAAAATTTCGCCTCCATCGAAATTCCACCGCCAAGAGCAGAAAGCAATGTTAGATATTTTGAGGAGTTATGTGCACTGGAGAGGTTGCTTTGCCTGCAAGCTCCTCCACAGTGGACAAGCAGCCTTTTTCGGTGGCCTGTAGGTTAGGTTAGGTTAGACTAGGTTAGGGCAAGTTAGGTTGGTTTGGGTTGGGTTGGTTGGGTTGAGTTGGGTAAGGTTAGGTTAGGTTAGATTAGGCTAGGCTAGGCTAGGCTAGGCTGGGATAGGTTAGGCTGGGTTAGGTTAGGTTAGGTTAGGTTAGGATAGAAAAGGTTAGGTTGTTAGGTTAGGTTAGGTTGGATTGGGTTGGGTTGGGTTAGGTTAGGTTAGGTTAGGTTAGGTTAGGTTAGGTTAGGTTAGGTTAGGATTATGGGGTTTAATGCCCCAAATAGTGAAGGGCTCCAGAAATTTCTACCACCTGGGGTTGAGTGGTTATGAAGGGATTACAGCAGTACATAGAAGACGAAAACCTGTACCCACATAGCTTGTTCGGCTTTCGAGCCAAGCTATGTTCTCCCAGGATGTTCTCCTACTGATCAAGGAAGAGGTCCTCAGTAACATCCCGCACAACGGAGAAAACATAATCCTGGCGCTCGACGTCACAGGGGCCTTCGACAACGTGAGCCACGAAGCCTCCATGAAGGAGCTAAACCACCTCAAAAGCGGTGACAGAATACACATCTACGTTAAGGCCTTTCTATCCAACCGACGGCCACAGTGCTACTGGGCGACCTGCGCAGCGACATGTTCCATACTCCCAACAATAGAACGCCGCAGGATCGGTCATCTCACCCATACTTTTTAACATCCCTATGATCGGGTTCGCCCGAAAGCTTGAAAAAATTGAAAGCATCCAACACGCCATCTACGCCGATGACATCACAGTCTCAGTCACAGCTCGCTCAGCAAAAGGAAGAAAGCTTGCAGATGGCAGCCACATCCGTGCAAGAATACGTCAGAGAGAGAGGTCTCACCTGCTCAATGCAGAAGTCCGAGCTTTTGAGAGTAAGGAGAGGAAAGAAGACGGAAGAAAGCCTCAGTGACACCCTTGAGGGACAGAGGATACTGGAGAAAGACCACATCAGGATCTTGGGAATGTGGGTGCCGAGCAACCAGAGGTGCTCCCACACACTAAGCCTAGTGAAACAACCAACCGTGCAAGTCGCAAGAATGATAACCCCTAGTCTTGCAAAAAAGAAGCGGCATGAAGGAGGGAGACACGATCAAGCTGGTAAGAAGCCTTGTGATCAGCCGAGTGATCAACACCAACAAGGGTGAAAATAATCAAGCCTACACCATCATAAGAAAAGCGTACAAGACATCTCCCATCCAATACAGCAACGGGGAAGCTGTTCAGCCTCGGAGTTCACAACACCTTCGAAGAGCTCAGGAATGCACAACTGGCAACGCAGAGAGAGAGGCTCCAGCAGACTCGCTCTGGCAGAGCGCTCCTATTAAAATTAGCGTATTCCGAAATTAAAAACTTAGAACGAAAAACGGCGAGTATACCAGACGATATCCGCTGCACACTTAAGGTAAGCTCGCTGCCAGAATACATGTATCCGAACCTACACGCAGCGAGGCGAACCGCCCGAGCAAAATATGTTGAAAAGTATCAGGCAGGCAAAGCGAATACGGTATACACCGACGCCGCGTGATTTATCCCCTACAAAAGGAGGAAGATACAGCAGAAATCCGTTGTTGCAGTGATAAATTCGAACTTTAAGGAAATCACTTGCGCATCGACATGGGATTGCACGAAAACCGAAGGTGAAAAAATGGCTGTTGCGCTAGCGGCCGCGGAGGGATATCGCGCAAACAGATCCCTAGTAATCCTCAGACTCCAAAGAAGCATGCCGTAACTCTATGAACGGCAGAATCAGTCGGAAAGCACTTCGCATTCTCCTTAGCGCAAACTTTCCCAAAGAACCAGTCAGACACACTATTGCAGGCACACTATCAGACACAAGTTGCCCTTCAGCGGACACCCGGTTCTCCAGAGAGAACTTGTCATCCATGCCCAGCGAGCAGCCAACCTCAGCGGGGCCCTGGAATAGGGGCGCCGACCTCTGTTGACCGCAATAACTCGTAAAATAGAGCAAATAAAGTATATGCTATCCTATCTCTAACGTGCACAAACATCGCAGAGTAGATGGGCCTCTAGAATTTCGCCCGCATCGAAATTCGACCGCCAAGAGCAGAAAGCAATTTTAGATATTTTGCTGTTATCTGCACTGAAGAGGTTGCTTTGCCTGCAAGCTCCTCCAAAGTGGACAGGCAGCCTTTTTCGATGGCTTGTAGGTTAGGTTAGGTTAGGTTAGGTTAGGTTAGGTTAGGTTAGGTTAGGTTAGGTTAGGTTAGGTTAGGTTAGGTTAGGTTAGGTTAGGTTAGGTTAGGTTAGGTTAGGTTAGGTTAGGTTAGGTTAGGTTAGGTTAGGTTAGGTTAGGTTAGGTTAGGTTAGGTTAGGTTAGGTTAGGTTAGGTTAGGTTAGGTTAGGTTAGGTTAGGTTAGGTTAGGTTAGGTTAGGTTAGGTTAGGTTAGGTTAGGTTAGGTTAGGTTAGGTTAGGTTAGGTTAGGTTAGGTTAGGTTAGGTTAGGTTAGGTTAGGTTAGGTTAGGTTAGGTTAGGTTAGGTAACGTAAGGTAAGGTTAGGTTAGGTTAGGTTAGGTTAGGTTAGGTTAGGTTAGGTTAGGTAAGGTTAGGTTAGGTTAGGTTAGGTTAGGTTAGGTTAGGTTAGGTTAGGTTAGCTTAGGTTAGGTTAGGTTAGGTGAGGTCAGGTCAGGTCAGGTCAGGTCAGGTCAGGTCAGGTCAGGTCAGGTCAGGTCAGGTTAGGTTAGGTTAGGTTAGGTTAGGTTAGGTTAGGTTAGGTTGGGTTAGGTTAGGTCGGGTCGGGTCGGGTCGGGTTAAGTCGGGTCGAAATTTTGAGAGCAAGGAGAGGAAAGAAGACGGAAGAAAGCCTCAGTGTCACCCTTCAGGGACAGAGGATCCCGGAGAAAGACCAGATCAGGTTCTTGGGAATGTGCGTGCAGAGCAACCAGAGGTTGCTCAGCCTCCACTCATCCTCCAAGCAACAGCGCAAGTCGCAAGAATGATAACCCCTAGTCTTGCAATAAAGAAGCGGCATTAAGGAATGAGACACGATCAAGCTGGTCAAGCGCCTCGTGATCAGCCGAGTCACGTACTCCCTTCCGTACCACAACACCAACAAGGGTGAAAAGGATCAAACCTACACCACCATAAGAAAAGCGTACAAGACAGCTCTCCATCTCCCATCCAATACAGCAACGGAGAAGCTGCTCAGCCTCGGAGTTCACAACACCTTCGAAGAGCTCACGGAAGCACAAGTGGCAACGCAGAGAGAGAGACTCCAGCAGACTCCCTCTGGCAGAGCGCTCCTATTAAAATTAGGGTATCTCGAAATTATGTGATTAGAACGAAACACGGCGAGCATACCAGACGATATCCGCTGCACGCTTAAGGTAAACTCGCTGCCCAAAAAAAAAACATGTATCTGAACATACACGAAGCGAGGCGAAACGCCCGAGCAAAATATGTAGAAAAGTATCAGGCAGGCAAAGCGAATACGGTTTACACCGACGCCGCGTGATACCCCTACAAAAGGAGGAAGAGAGAGCAGAAATCCGTAGCTGCAGTGATAAATTCGAACTATAATCACTTGTGCATCGGCATGGAATATCGCGATAACCGAATGAGAAGAAATAGCTGTTGCTCAAGCGGCCGTGGATTGATATCGCTCAATCAGACCGCTAGTAATTCTCACAGACTCCAAATAGGCATGCCGTAACTACATGAACGGCAGAATCAGTCGGAAAGCACTTAGCATTCTCATTAGCGTAGACTTTCCCAAAGAACCAGTCAGACACACTATTTTGTGGATACCGGGATACACTGGCATCGAGGGCAACCAGAGGGCCGACGAAGTAGTTCGCGAGCACACGAACCGAGCGCTTCAACACGCGGCCCCTGAGGAGTTCTCGCGGGTAATCACGGATTATTCGGATATATTGAATTATTACAGAGGAATGAGGGCAAAGTATCCTCCCACCCAAAACCTTTAAATCTATAAGAACCAGTATATTGGCGGCAACTGCAAACGGGAACCTTTCCGAACTTACATTTACTAAGCAAGATGGTGTGGGGCCAAACCCACCCTGTATCATATCACGTGGGAATGCAAAAGAAATGAGGCTTTCCATAGATACAAAGACCAAGTGCGGAACCGTGGGAGAGTTTGCTCTTCAGCGGCAACCCGGTTATAACTGGTCATCTAAGCCCAGCGAGCAGCCAAGCTCAGCGGCGCCCTGGAATAGGGGCGCCGACATCTGTTGACCGTAATAACTTGTAAAATAGAGCAAATAAGGTGTACCCTATCCTCTCTTTAACGTTCTCAGACATCGAAGGGTAGACGGGCCTCTAAAATTTCGCCTCCATCGAAATTCCACCGCCAAGAGCAGAAAGCAATGTTAGATATTTTGAGGAGTTATGTGCACTGGAGAGGTTGCTTTGCCTGCAAGCTCCTCCACAGTGGACAAGCAGCCTTTTTCGGTGGCCTGTAGGTTAGGTTAGGTTAGACTAGGTTAGGGCAAGTTAGGTTGGTTTGGGTTGGGTTGGTTGGGTTGAGTTGGGTAAGGTTAGGTTAGGTTAGATTTGGCTAGGCTAGGCTAGGCTAGGCTGGGATAGGTTAGGCTGGGTTAGGTTAGGTTAGGTTAGGTTAGGATAGATAAGGTTAGGTTGTTAGGTTAGGTTAGGTTGGGTTGGGTTGGGTTGGGTTAGGTTAGGTTAGGTTAGGTTAGGTTAGGTTAGGTTAGGTTAGGATTATGGGGTTTAATGCCCCAAATAGTGAAGGGCTCCAGAAATTTCTACCACCTGGGGTTGAGTGGTTATGAAGGGATTACAGCAGTACATAGAAGCCGAAAACCTGTACCCACATAGCTTGTTCGGCTTTCGAGCCAAGCTATGTTCTCCCAGGATGTTCTCCTACTGATCAAGGAAGAGGTCCTCAGTAACATCCCGCACAACGGAGAAAACATAATCCTGGCGCTCGACGTCACAGGGGCCTTCGACAACGTGAGCCACGAAGCCTCCATGAAGGAGCTAAACCACCTCAAAAGCGGTGACAGAATACACATCTACGTTAAGGCCTTTCTATCCAACCGACGGCCACAGTGCTACTGGGCGACCTGCGCAGCGACATGTTCCATACTCCCAACAATAGAACGCCGCAGGATCGGTCATCTCACCCATACTTTTTAACATCCCTATGATCGGGTTCGCCCGAAAGCTTGAAAAAATTGAAAGCATCCAACACGCCATCTACGCCGATGACATCACAGTCTCAGTCACAGCTCGCTCAGCAAAAGGAAGAAAGCTTGCAGATGGCAGCCACATCCGTGCAAGAATACGTCAGAGAGAGAGGTCTCACCTGCTCAATGCAGAAGTCCGAGCTTTTGAGAGTAAGGAGAGGAAAGAAGACGGAAGAAAGCCTCAGTGACACCCTTGAGGGACAGAGGATACTGGAGAAAGACCACATCAGGATTTTGGGAATGTGGGTGCCGAGCAACCAGAGGTGCTCCCACACACTAAGCCTAGTGAAACAACCAACCGTGCAAGTCGCAAGAATGATAACCCCTAGTCTTGCAAAAAAGAAGCGGCATGAAGGAGGGAGACACGATCAAGCTGGTAAGAAGCCTTGTGATCAGCCGAGTGATCAACACCAACAAGGGTGAAAATAATCAAGCCTACACCATCATAAGAAAAGCGTACAAGACATCTCCCATCCAATACAGCAACGGGGAAGCTGTTCAGCCTCGGAGTTCACAACACCTTCGAAGAGCTCAGGAATGCACAACTGGCAACGCAGAGAGAGAGGCTCCAGCAGACTCGCTCTGGCAGAGCGCTCCTATTAAAATTAGCGTATTCCGAAATTAAAAACTTAGAACGAAAAACGGCGAGTATACCAGACGATATCCGCTGCACACTTAAGGTAAGCTCGCTGCCAGAATACATGTATCCGAACCTACACGCAGCGAGGCGAACCGCCCGAGCAAAATATGTTGAAAAGTATCAGGCAGGCAAAGCGAATACGGTATACACCGACGCCGCGTGATTTATCCCCTACAAAAGGAGGAAGATACAGCAGAAATCCGTTGTTGCAGTGATAAATTCGAACTATAAGGAAATCACTTGCGCATCGACATGGGATTGCACGAAAACCGAAGGTGAAAAAATGGCTGTTGCGCTAGCGGCCGCGGAGGGATATCGCGCAAACAGATCCCTAGTAATCCTCAGACTCCAAAGAAGCATGCCGTAACTCTATGAACGGCAGAATCAGTCGGAAAGCACTTCGCATTCTCCTTAGCGCAAACTTTCCCAAAGAACCAGTCAGACACACTATTGCAGGCACACTATCAGACACAAGTTGCCCTTCAGCGGACACCCGGTTCTCCAGAGAGAACTGGTCATCCATGCCCAGCGAGCAGCCAACCTCAGCGGGGCCCTGGAATAGGGGCGCCGACCTCTGTTGACCACAATAACTCGTAAAATAGAGCAAATAAAGTATATGCTATCATATCTCTAACGTGCACAAACATCGCAGAGTAGATGGGCCTCTAGAATTTCGCCCGCATCGAAATTCGACCGCCAAGAGCAGAAAGCAATTTTAGATATTTTGCTGTTATCTGCACTGAAGAGGTTGCTTTGCCTGCAAGCTCCTCCAAAGTGGACAGGCAGCCTTTTTCGATGGCTTGTAGGTTAGGTTAGGTTAGGTTAGGTTAGGTTAGGTTAGGTTAGGTTAGGTTAGGTTAGGTTAGGTTAGGTTAGGTTAGGTTAGGTTAGGTTAGGTTAGGTTAGGTTAGGTTAGGTTAGGTTAGGTTAGGTTAGGTTAGGTTAGGTTAGGTTAGGTTAGGTTAGGTTAGGTTAGGTTAGGTTAGGTTAGGTTAGGTTAGGTTAGGTTAGGTTAGGTTAGGTTAGGTTAGGTTAGGTTAGGTTAGGTTAGGTTAGGTTAGGTTAGGTTAGGTTAGGTTAGGTTAGGTTAGGTTAGGTTAGGTTAGGTTAGGTTAGGTTAGGTTAGGTTAGGTTAGGTTAGGTTAGGTTAGGTTAGGTTAGGTTAGGTTAGGTAACGTAAGGTAAGGTTAGGTTAGGTTAGGTCAGGTTAGGTTAGGTTAGGTTAGGTTAGGTTAGGTTAGGTTAGGTTAGGTTAGGTAAGGTTAGGTTAGGTTAGGTTAGGTTACGTTAGGTTACGTTAGGTTAGGTTAGGCTAGGTTAGGTTAGGTTACGTTAGGTTAGGTTAGGCTAGGCTAGGTTAGGTTAGGTTAGGTTAGGTTAGGTTAGGTTAGGCTAGGCTAGGTTAGGTTAGGTTAGGTTAGGTTAGGTTAGGTTAGGTTAGGTTGGTTAGGTTAGGTTAGGTTAGGTTAGGTTAGGTTAGGTTAGGTTAGGTTGGTTAGGTTAGGTTAGGTTAGGTTAGGTTAGGTTAGGTTAGGTTAGGTTAGGTTAGGTTAGGTTAGGTTAGGTTAGGTTAGGTTAGGTTAGGCTAGGTTAGGTTAGGCTAGGTTAGGTTAGGTTAGGTTAGGCTAGGCTAGGTTAGGTTAGGCTAGGTTAGGTTAGGTTAGGTTAGGTTAGGTTAGGTTAGGTTAGGTTAGGTTAGGTTAGGTTAGGTTAGGTTAGGTTAGGTTAGGTTAGGTTAGGCTAGGTTAGGTTAGGTTAGGTTAGGTTAGGTTAGGTTAGGTTAGGTTAGGTTAGGTTAGGTTAGGTTAGGTTAGGTTAGGTTAGGTTAGGTTAGGTTAGGTTAGGCTAGGCTAGGCTAGGCTAGGCTAGGCTAGGCTAGGCTAGGCTAGGTTAGGTTAGGCTAGGTTAGGTTAGGTTAGGTTAGGTTAGGTTAGGTTAGGTTAGGTTAGGTTAGGTTAGGTTAGGTTAGGTTACGTTAGGTTAGGTTAGGTTAGGTTAGGTTAGGTTACGTTAGGTTAGATTAGGCTAGGCTAGGCTAGGCTAGGTTAGGCTAGGCTAGGCTAGGCTAGGCCAGGCTAGGCTAGGCTAGGTTAGGTTAGGTTAGGTTAGGTTAGGTTAGGTTAGGTTAGGTTAGGTTAGGTTAGGTTAGGTTAGGTTAGGTAACGTAAGGTAAGGTTAGGTTAGGTTAGGTTAGGTTGGGTTGGGTTGGGTTGGGTTGGGTTGGGTTCGGTTGGGTTAGGTTAGGTTAGGTTAGGTTAGGATTATGGGGTTTAATGTCCCAAATAGTGAAGGGCTCCAGAAATTTCGACCACCTGGGGTTGAGTGGTTACGAAGAGATTACAGCAATACATGGAAGACGAAGACCTGTACCCACATAGCATGTTCGGCTTTCGAGCCAAGCTATGTTCTCCAAGGATGTTCTCCTACAGATCAAGGAAGAGGCCCTCAGTAACATCCCGCACAACGGAGAAAACATAGTCCTGGCGCTCGACGCCACAGGGGCCTTCGACAACGTGAGCCACGAAGCCTTCATAAAGGAGCTAAACCACCTCAACCGCGGTGACAGAATACACATCTACGTTAAGGCCTTTCTATCCAACCGACGGCCACAGTGCGACTGGGCGTCCTGCACAGCGACATGTTCCATACTCCCAACAAAGGAACGCCGCAGGATCGGTCATCTCACCAATACTTTTTAACATCCCTATGATCGGGCTGGCCCGAAAGCATGAAAAAATCGAAGGCATCCAACACGCCATCTACGCCGACGGCATCACAGTCTCAGTCACAGCTCGCTCAGCAAAAGGAAGAATGCTTGCATATGGCAGCCACATGCGTGGAAGAATACGTCAGAGATAGAGGCCTCACCTGCTCAATAGAGAAGTCCGAACCTTTGAGAGTAAGGAGAGGAAAGAAGACGGAAGAAAGCCTCAGTGACACCCTTGAGGGACAGAGGATACCGGAGAAAGACCACATCAGGATCTTGGGAATGTGGGTGCCGAGCAACCAGAGGTGCTCCCACACACTCAGCCTAGTGAAACAAGCAACCGTGCAAGTCGCAAGAATGATAACCCCTAGTCTTGCAAAAAAGAAGCGGCGTGAAGGAGGGAGACACGATCAAGCTGGTAAGGAGCCTTGTGCTCAGCCGAGTGATCAACACCAACAAGGGTGAAAATAATCAAGCCTACACCATCATAAGAAAAGCGTACAAGACATCTCCCATCCAATACAGCAACGGGGAAGCTGCTCAACCTCGGAGTTCACAACACCTTCGAAGAGCTCAGGGATGCACAACTGGCAACGCAGAGAGATAGGCTCCAGCAGACTCGCTCTGGCAGAGCGCTCCTATTAAAATTAGCGTATTCCGAAATTAAAATTTAGAACGAAAAACGGCGAGTATACCAGACGATATCCGCTGCACACATAAGGTAAGCTCGCTGCCAGAATACATGTATCTGAACCTACAGGCAGCGAGGCGAAACGCCCGAGCAAAATATGTTGAAAAGTATCAGGCAGGCAAAGCGAATACGGCATACACCGACGCCGCGTGATATATCCCCTACAAAAGGGGGAAGATACAGCAGAAATCCGTAGCTGCAGCGATAAATTCGAACTATAAGGAAATCGCTTGCGCATCGACATGGGATTGCACGAAAACTGAAAGGCAAAAAATGGCTGTTGCGCTAGCGGCCGCGGAGGGATATCGCGCAAATAGATCCCTAGTAATCCTCAGACTCCAAAGAAGCATGCCGTAACTCTATGAACGGCAGAATCAGTCGGTAAGCACTTCGCATTCTCCTTAGCGCAAACTTTCCCAAACAACCAGTCAGACACACTATTGCAGACACACTATCAGACACAAGTTGCCCTTCAGCGGCAACCCGGTTCTCCAGAGAGAACTGGTCATCCATGCCCAGCGAGCAGCATACCTCAGCGGGGCCCTGGAATAGGGGCGCCGACCACTGTTGACCGTAATAACTCGTAAAATAGAGCAAATAAAGTATATCCTATCCTATCTCTAACGTGCACAAACATCGCAGAGTAGATGGCCCTCTAGAATTTCACCTCCATCGAAATTCGACTGCCAAGAGCAGAAAGCAATTTTAGGTATTTTGGTGTTATGTGCACTGAAGAGGTTGCTTTGCCTGCAAGCTCCTCCAAAGTGGACAGGCAGCCTTTTTCGATGGCTTGTAGGTTAGGTTAGGTTAGGTTAGGTTAGGTTAGGTTAGGTTAGGTTAGGTTAGGTTAGGTTAGGTTAGGTTAGGTTAGGTTAGGCTAGGCTAGGCTAAATTAGGTTAGGTTAGGTTAGGTTAGGTTAGGTCAGGTCAGGTCAGGTCAGGTCAGGTTAGGTTAGGTTAGGTTAGGTTAGGTTAGGTTATGTTAGGCTGGGTTAGGTTAGGTTAGGTTAGGTTAGGTTAGGTTAGGTTAGGCTAGGTTAGGTTGGGTTAGGTCGGGTCGCGTCGGGTCGGGTTAGGTCGGGTCGAAATTTTGAGAGCAAGGAGAGGAAAGAAGACGGAAGAAAGCCTCACTGTCACCCTTGAGGGACAGAGGATCCCGGAGAAAGACCAGATCAGGTTATTGGGAATGTGCGTGCAGAGCAACCAGAGGTTGCTCAGCCTCCACTCAGCCTCCAAGCAACAGCGCAAGTCGCAAGAATGATAACCCCTAATCTTGCAATAACGAAGCGGCATTAAGGAATGAGACACGATCAAGCTGGCCAAGAGCCTCGTGATCAGCCGAGTCACGTACTCCCTTCCGTACCACAACACCAACAAGGGTGAAAAGGATCAAACCTACACCACCATAAGAAAAGTGTACAAGACAGCTCTCCATCTCCCATCCAATACAGCAACGGAGAAGCTGCTCTGCCTCGGAGTTCACAACACCTTCGAAGAGCTCACGGAAGCACAAGTGGCAACGCAGAGAGAGAGACTCCAGCAGACTCCCTCTGGCAGAGCGCCTATCCTATTAAAATTAGGGTATCTCGAAATTATGTGATTAGAACGAAACACGGCGAGCATACCAGACGATATCCGCTGCACGCTTAAGGTAAACTCGCTGCCCCCCCAAAAAAAACATGTATCTGAACATACACGAAGCGAGGCGAAACGCCCGAGCAAAATATGTAGAAAAGTATCAGGCAGGCAAAGCGAATACGGTATACTCCGACGCCGCGTGATACCCCTACAAAAGGGGGAAGAGAGAGCAGAAATCCGTAGCTGCAGTGATAAATTCGAACTATAATCACTTGTGCATCGGCATGGAATATCGCGATAACCGAATGAGAAGAAATAGCTGTTGCTCAAGCGGCCGTGGATTGATATCGCTCAATCAGACCGCTAGTAATTCTCACAGACTCCAAATGGGCATGCCGTAACTACATGAACGGCAGAATCAGTCGGAAAGCACTTAGCATTCTCATTAGCGTAGACTTTCCCAAAGAACCAGTCAGACACACTATTTTGTGGATACCGGGATACACTGGCATCGAGGGCAACCAGAGGGCCGACGAAGTAGTTCGCGAGCACACGAACCGAGCGCTTCAACACGCGGCCCCTGAGGAGTTCTCGCGGGTAATCACGGATTATTCGGATATATTGAATTATTACAGAGGAATGAGGGCAAAGTATCCTCCCACCCAAAACCTTTAAATCTATAAGAACCAGTATATTGGCGGCAACTGCAAACGGGAACCTTTCCGAACTTACATTTACTAAGCAAGATGGTGTGGGGCCAAACCCACCCTGTATCATATCACGTGGGAATGCAAAAGAAATGAGGCTTTCCATAGATACAAAGACCAAGTGCGGAACCGTGGGACAGTTTGCTCTTCAGCGGCAACCCGGTTATAACTGGTCATCTAAGCCCAGCGAGCAGCCAAGCTCAGCGGCGCCCTGGAATAGGGGCGCCGACATCTGTTGACCGTAATAACTTGTAAAATAGAGCAAATAAGGTGTACCCTATCCTCTCTTTAACGTTCTCAGACATCGAAGGGTAGACGGGCCTCTAAAATTTCGCCTCCACCGAAATTCCACCGCCAAGAGCAGAAAGCAATGTTAGATATTTTGAGGAGTTATGTGCACTGGAGAGGTTGCTTTGCCTGCAAGCTCCTCCACAGTGGACAAGCAGCCTTTTTCGGTGGCCTGTAGGTTAGGTTAGGTTAGACTAGGTTAGGGCAAGTTAGGTTGGTTTGGGTTGGGTTGGTTGGGTTCAGTTGGGTAAGGTTAGGTTAGGTTAGATTAGGCTAGGCTAGGCTAGGCTGGGATAGGTTAGGCTGGGTTAGGTTAGGTTAGGTTAGGTTAGGATAGAAAAGGTTAGGTTGTTAGGTTAGGTTAGGTTGGATTGGGTTGGGTTGGGTTAGGTTAGGTTAGGTTAGGTTAGGTTAGGATTATGGGGTTCAATGCCCCAAATAGTGAAGGGCTCCAGAAATTTCTACCACCTGGGGTTGAGTGGTTATGAAGGGATTACAGCAGTACATAGAAGACGAAAACCTGTACCCACATAGCTTGTTCGGCTTTCGAGCCAAGCTATGTTCTCCCAGGATGTTCTCCTACTGATCAAGGAAGAGGTCCTCAGTAACATCCCGCACAACGGAGAAAACATAATCCTGGCGCTCGACGTCACAGGGGCCTTCGACAACGTGAGCCACGAAGCCTCCATGAAGGAGCTAAACCACCTCAAAAGCGGTGACAGAATACACATCTACGTTAAGGCCTTTCTATCCAACCGACGGCCACAGTGCTACTGGGCGACCTGCGCAGCGACATGTTCCATACTCCCAACAATAGAACGCCGCAGGATCGGTCATCTCACCCATACTTTTTAACATCCCTATGATCGGGTTCGCCCGAAAGCTTGAAAAAATTGAAAGCATCCAACACGCCATCTACGCCGACGACATCACACTCTCAGTCACAGCTCGCTCAGCAAAAGGAAGAAAGCTTGCAGATGGCAGCCACATCCGTGCAAGAATACGTCAGAGAGAGAGGTCTCACCTGCTCAATGCAGAAGTCCGAGCTTTTGAGAGTAAGGAGAGGAAAGAAGACGGAAGAAAGCCTCAGTGACACCCTTGAGGGACAGAGGATACTGGAGAAAGACCACATCAGGATTTTGGGAATGTGGGTGCCGAGCAACCAGAGGTGCTCCCACACACTAAGCCTAGTGAAACAACCAACCGTGCAAGTCGCAAGAATGATAACCCCTAGTCTTGCAAAAAAGAAGCGGCATGAAGGAGGGAGACACGATCAAGCTGGTAAGAAGCCTTGTGATCAGCCGAGTGATCAACACCAACAAGGGTGAAAATAATCAAGCCTACACCATCATAAGAAAAGCGTACAAGACATCTCCCATCCAATACAGCAACGGGGAAGCTGTTCAGCCTCGGAGTTCACAACACCTTCGAAGAGCTCAGGAATGCACAACTGGCAACGCAGAGAGAGAGGCTCCAGCAGACTCGCTCTGGCAGAGCGCTCCTATTAAAATTAGCGTATTCCGAAATTAAAAACTTAGAACGAAAAACGGCGAGTACACCAGACGATATCCGCTGCACACTTAAGGTAAGCTCGCTGCCAGAATACATGTATCCGAACCTACACGCAGCGAGGCGAACCGCCCGAGCAAAATATGTTGAAAAGTATCAGGCAGGCAAAGCGAATACGGTATACACCGACGCCGCGTGATTTATCCCCTACAAAAGGAGGAAGATACAGCAGAAATCCGTTGTTGCAGTGATAAATTCGAACTATAAGGAAATCACTTGCGCATCGACATGGGATTGCACGAAAACCGAAGGTGAAAAAATGGCTGTTGCGCTAGCGGCCGCGGAGGGATATCGCGCAAACAGATCCCTAGTAATCCTCAGACTCCAAAGAAGCATGCCGTAACTCTATGAACGGCAGAATCAGTCGGAAAGCACTTCGCATTCTCCTTAGCGCAAACTTTCCCAAAGAACCAGTCAGACACACTATTGCAGGCACACTATCAGACACAAGTTGCCCTTCAGCGGACACCCGGTTCTCCAGAGAGAACTGGTCATCCATGCCCAGCGAGCAGCCAACCTCAGCGGGGCCCTGGAATAGGGGCGCCGACCTCTGTTGACCACAATAACTCGTAAAATAGAGCAAATAAAGTATATGCTATCATATCTCTAACGTGCACAAACATCGCAGAGTAGATGGGCCTCTAGAATTTCGCCCGCATCGAAATTCGACCGCCAAGAGCAGAAAGCAATTTTAGATATTTTGCTGTTATCTGCACTGAAGAGGTTGCTTTGCCTGCAAGCTCCTCCAAAGTGGACAGGCAGCCTTTTTCGATGGCTTGTAGGTTAGGTTAGGTTAGGTTAGGTTAGGTTAGGTTAGGTTAGGTTAGGTTAGGTTAGGTTAGGTTAGGTTAGGTTAGGTTAGGTTAGGTTAGGTTAGGTTAGGTTAGGTTAGGTTAGGTTAGGTTAGGTTAGGTTAGGTGAGGTCAGGTCAGGTCAGGTCAGGTCAGGTCAGGTCAGGTCAGGTCAGGTCAGGTCAGGTCAGGTCAGGTCAGGTCAGGTCAGGTTAGGTTAGGTTAGGTTAGGTTAGGTTAGGTTAGGTTAGGTTAGGTAAGGTTAGGTTAGGTTAGGTTAGGTTAGGTTAGGTTAGGTTAGGTTAGGTTAGGTTAGGTTAGGTAAGGTTAGGTTAGGTTAGGTTACGTTAGGTAAGGTTAGGTTAGGTTAGGCTAGGTTAGGTTAGGTTACGTTAGGTTAGGTTAGGCTAGGCTAGGTTAGGTTAGGTTAGGTTAGGTTAGGTTAGGCTAGGCTAGGTTAGGTTAGGTTAGGTTAGGTTAGGTTAGGTTAGGTTAGGTTGGTTAGGTTAGGTTAGGTTAGGTTAGGTTAGGTTAGGTTGGTTAGGTTAGGTTAGGTTAGGTTAGGTTAGGTTAGGTTAGGTTAGGTTAGGTTAGGTTAGGTTAGGTTAGGTTAGGTAAGGTTAGGTTAGGTTAGGTTAGGTTAGGTTAGGCTAGGTTAGGTTAGGCTAGGTTAGGTTAGGTTAGGTTAGGCTAGGCTAGGTTAGGTTAGGCTAGGTTAGGTTAGGTTAGGTTAGGTTAGGTTAGGTTAGGTTAGGTTAGGTTAGGTTAGGTTAGGTTAGGTTAGGCTAGGTTAGGTTAGGTTAGGTTAGGTTAGGTTAGGTTAGGTTAGGTTAGGTTAGGTTAGGTTAGGTTAGGTTAGGCTAGGCTAGGCTAGGTTAGGTTAGGTTAGGTTAGGTTAGGTTAGGTTAGGTTAGGCTAGGCTAGGCTAGGCTAGGCTAGGCTAGGCTAGGCTAGGCTAGGCTAGGTTAGGTTAGGTTAGGTTAGGTTAGGTTAGGTTAGGTTAGGTTAGGTAAGGTAAGGTAAGGTAAGGTTAGGTTAGGTTAGGTTAGGTTAGGTTAGGTTACGTTAGGTTAGATTAGGTTAGGTTAGGTTAGGTTAGGTTAGGTTAGGTTAGGTTAGGTTAGGCTAGGCTAGGCTAGGCTAGGCTAGGCTAGGCTAGGCTAGGCTAGGCTAGGCTAGGCTAGGTTAGGTTAGGTTAGGTTAGGTTAGGTTAGGTTAGGTTAGGTTAGGTTAGGTTAGGTTAGGTTAGGTTAGGTTAGGTAACGTAAGGTAAGGTTAGGTTAGGTTAGGTTAGGTTAGGTTGGGTTGGGTTGGGTTGGGTTGGGTTGGGTTCGGTTGGGTTAGGTTAGGTTAGGTTAGGTTAGGATTATGGGGTTTAATGTCCCAAATAGTGAAGGGCTCCAGAAATTTCGACCACCTGGGGTTGAGTGGTTACGAAGAGATTACAGCAATACATGGAAGACGAAGACCTGTACCCACATAGCATGTTCGGCTTTCGAGCCAAGCTATGTTCTCCAAGGATGTTCCCCTACAGATCAAGGAAGAGGCCCTCAGTAACATCCCGCACAACGGAGAAAACATAGTCCTGGCGCTCGACGCCACAGGGGCCTTCGACAACGTGAGCCACGAAGCCTTCATAAAGGAGCTAAACCACCTCAACCGCGGTGACAGAATACACATCTACGTTAAGGCCTTTCTATCCAACCGACGGCCACAGTGCGACTGGGCGTCCTGCACAGCGACATGTTCCATACTCCCAACAAAGGAACGCCGCAGGATCGGTCATCTCACCAATACTTTTTAACATCCCTATGATCGGGCTGGCCCGAAAGCATGAAAAAATCGAAGGCATCCAACACGCCATCTACGCCGACGGCATCACAGTCTCAGTCACAGCTCGCTCAGCAAAAGGAAGAATGCTTGCATATGGCAGCCACATGCGTGGAAGAATACGTCAGAGATAGAGGCCTCACCTGCTCAATAGAGAAGTCCGAACCTTTGAGAGTAAGGAGAGGAAAGAAGACGGAAGAAAGCCTCAGTGACACCCTTGAGGGACAGAGGATACCGGAGAAAGACCACATCAGGATCTTGGGAATGTGGGTGCCGAGCAACCAGAGGTGCTCCCACACACTCAGCCTAGTGAAACAAGCAACCGTGCAAGTCGCAAGAATGATAACCCCTAGTCTTGCAAAAAAGAAGCGGCGTGAAGGAGGGAGACACGATCAAGCTGGTAAGGAGCCTTGTGCTCAGCCGAGTGATCAACACCAACAAGGGTGAAAATAATCAAGCCTACACCATCATAAGAAAAGCGTACAAGACATCTCCCATCCAATACAGCAACGGGGAAGCTGCTCAACCTCGGAGTTCACAACACCTTCGAAGAGCTCAGGGATGCACAACTGGCAACGCAGAGAGATAGGCTCCAGCAGACTCGCTCTGGCAGAGCGCTCCTATTAAAATTAGCGTATTCCGAAATTAAAATTTAGAACGAAAAACGGCGAGTATACCAGACGATATCCGCTGCACACATAAGGTAAGCTCGCTGCCAGAATACATGTATCTGAACCTACAGGCAGCGAGGCGAAACGCCCGAGCAAAATATGTTGAAAAGTATCAGGCAGGCAAAGCGAATACGGCATACACCGACGCCGCGTGATATATCCCCTACAAAAGGGGGAAGATACAGCAGAAATCCGTAGCTGCAGCGATAAATTCGAACTATAAGGAAATCGCTTGCGCATCGACATGGGATTGCACGAAAACCGAAAGGCAAAAAATGGCTGTTGCGCTAGCGGCCGCGGAGGGATATCGCGCAAATAGATCCCTAGTAATCCTCAGACTCCAAAGAAGCATGCCGTAACTCTATGAACGGCAGAATCAGTCGGTAAGCACTTCGCATTCTCCTTAGCGCAAACTTTCCCAAACAACCAGTCAGACACACTATTGCAGACACACTATCAGACACAAGTTGCCCTTCAGCGGCAACCCGGTTCTCCAGAGAGAACTGGTCATCCATGCCCAGCGAGCAGCATACCTCAGCGGGGCCCTGGAATAGGGGCGCCGACCACTGTTGACCGTAATAACTCGTAAAATAGAGCAAATAAAGTATATCCTATCCTATCTCTAACGTGCACAAACATCGCAGAGTAGATGGCCCTCTAGAATTTCACCTCCATCGAAATTCGACCGCCAAGAGCAGAAAGCAATTTTAGGTATTTTGGTGTTATGTGCACTGAAGAGGTTGCTTTGCCTGCAAGCTCCTCCAAAGTGGACAGGCAGCCTTTTTCGATGGCTTGTAGGTTAGGTTAGGTTAGGTTAGGTTAGGTTAGGTTAGGTTAGGTTAGGTTAGGTTAGGTTAGGTTAGGTTAGGTTAGGTTAGGTTAGGTTAGGTTAGGCTAGGCTAGGCTAAATTAGGTTAGGTTAGGTTAGGTTAGGTCAGGTCAGGTCAGGTCAGGTCAGGTTAGGTTAGGTTAGGTTAGGTTAGGTTATGTTAGGCTGGGTTAGGTTAGGTTAGGTTAGGTTAGGTTAGGTTAGGTTAGGTTAGGTTAGGCTAGGTTAGGTTGGGTTAGGTCGGGTCGCGTCGGGTCGGGTTAGGTCGGGTCGAAATTTTGAGAGCAAGGAGAGGAAAGAAGACGGAAGAAAGCCTCACTGTCACCCTTGAGGGACAGAGGATCCCGGAGAAAGACCAGATCAGGTTATTGGGAATGTGCGTGCAGAGCAACCAGAGGTTGCTCAGCCTCCACTCAGCCTCCAAGCAACAGCGCAAGTCGCAAGAATGATAACCCCTAATCTTGCAATAACGAAGCGGCATTAAGGAATGAGACACGATCAAGCTGGCCAAGAGCCTCGTGATCAGCCGAGTCACGTACTCCCTTCCGTACCACAACACCAACAAGGGTGAAAAGGATCAAACCTACACCACCATAAGAAAAGTGTACAAGACAGCTCTCCATCTCCCATCCAATACAGCAACGGAGAAGCTGCTCAGCCTCGGAGTTCACAACACCTTCGAAGAGCTCACGGAAGCACAAGTGGCAACGCAGAGAGAGAGACTCCAGCAGACTCCCTCTGGCAGAGCGCCTATCCTATTAAAATTAGGGTATCTCGAAATTATGTGATTAGAACGAAACACGGCGAGCATACCAGACGATATCCGCTGCACGCTTAAGGTAAACTCGCTGCCCCCCCCAAAAAAACATGTATCTGAACATACACGAAGCGAGGCGAAACGCCCGAGCAAAATATGTAGAAAAGTATCAGGCAGGCAAAGCGAATACGGTATACTCCGACGCCGCGTGATACCCCTACAAAAGGGGGAAGAGAGAGCAGAAATCCGTAGCTGCAGTGATAAATTCGAACTATAATCACTTGTGCATCGGCATGGAATATCGCGATAACCGAATGAGAAGAAATAGCTGTTGCTCAAGCGGCCGTGGATTGATATCGCTCAATCAGACCGCTAGTAATTCTCACAGACTCCAAATGGGCATGCCGTAACTACATGAACGGCAGAATCAGTCGGAAAGCACTTAGCATTCTCATTAGCGTAGACTTTCCCAAAGAACCAGTCAGACACACTATTTTGTGGATACCGGGATACACTGGCATCGAGGGCAACCAGAGGGCCGACGAAGTAGTTCGCGAGCACACGAACCGAGCGCTTCAACACGCGGCCCCTGAGGAGTTCTCGCGGGTAATCACGGATTATTCGGATATATTGAATTATTACAGAGGAATGAGGGCAAAGTATCCTCCCACCCAAAACCTTTAAATCTATAAGAACCAGTATATTGGCGGCAACTGCAAACGGGAACCTTTCCGAACTTACATTTACTAAGCAAGATGGTGTGGGGCCAAACCCACCCTGTATCATATCACGTGGGAATGCAAAAGAAATGAGGCTTTCCATAGATACAAAGACCAAGTGCGGAACCGTGGGACAGTTTGCTCTTCAGCGGCAACCCGGTTATAACTGGTCATCTAAGCCCAGCGAGCAGCCAAGCTCAGCGGCGCCCTGGAATAGGGGCGCCGACATCTGTTGACCGTAATAACTTGTAAAATAGAGCAAATAAGGTGTACCCTATCCTCTCTTTAACGTTCTCAGACATCGAAGGGTAGACGGGCCTCTAAAATTTCGCCTCCATCGAAATTCCACCGCCAAGAGCAGAAAGCAATGTTAGATATTTTGAGGAGTTATGTGCACTGGAGAGGTTGCTTTGCCTGCAAGCTCCTCCACAGTGGACAAGCAGCCTTTTTCGGTGGCCTGTAGGTTAGGTTAGGTTAGACTAGGTTAGGGCAAGTTAGGTTGGTTTGGGTTGGGTTGGTTGGGTTCAGTTGGGTAAGGTTAGGTTAGGTTAGATTAGGCTAGGCTAGGCTAGGCTGGGATAGGTTAGGCTGGGTTAGGTTAGGTTAGGTTAGGTTAGGATAGAAAAGGTTAGGTTGTTAGGTTAGGTTAGGTTGGATTGGGTTGGGTTGGGTTAGGTTAGGTTAGGTTAGGTTAGGTTAGGTTAGGTTAGGTTAGGTTAGGATTATGGGGTTCAATGCCCCAAATAGTGAAGGGCTCCAGAAATTTCTACCACCTGGGGTTGAGTGGTTATGAAGGGATTACAGCAGTACATAGAAGACGAAAACCTGTACCCACATAGCTTGTTCGGCTTTCGAGCCAAGCTATGTTCTCCCAGGATGTTCTCCTACTGATCAAGGAAGAGGTCCTCAGTAACATCCCGCACAACGGAGAAAACATAATCCTGGCGCTCGACGTCACAGGGGCCTTCGACAACGTGAGCCACGAAGCCTCCATGAAGGAGCTAAACCACCTTAAAAGCGGTGACAGAATACACATCTACGTTAAGGCCTTTCTATCCAACCGACGGCCACAGTGCTACTGGGCGACCTGCGCAGCGACATGTTCCATACTCCCAACAATAGAACGCCGCAGGATCGGTCATCTCACCCATACTTTTTAACATCCCTATGATCGGGTTCGCCCGAAAGCTTGAAAAAATTGAAAGCATCCAACACGCCATCTACGCCGATGACATCACAGTCTCAGTCACAGCTCGCTCAGCAAAAGGAAGAAAGCTTGCAGATGGCAGCCACATCCGTGCAAGAATACGTCAGAGAGAGAGGTCTCACCTGCTCAATGCAGAAGTCCGAGCTTTTGAGAGTAAGGAGAGGAAAGAAGACGGAAGAAAGCCTCAGTGACACCCTTGAGGGACAGAGGATACTGGAGAAAGACCACATCAGGATCTTGGGAATGTGGGTGCCGAGCAACCAGAGGTGCTCCCACACACTAAGCCTAGTGAAACAACCAACCGTGCAAGTCGCAAGAATGATAACCCCTAGTCTTGCAAAAAAGAAGCGGCATGAAGGAGGGAGACACGATCAAGCTGGTAAGAAGCCTTGTGATCAGCCGAGTGATCAACACCAACAAGGGTGGAAATAATCAAGCCTACACCATTATAAGAAAAGCGTACAAGACATCTCCCATCCCATACAGAAACGGGGAAGCTGTTCAGCCTCGGAGTTCACAACACCTTCGAAGAGCTCAGGAATGCACAACTGGCAACGCAGAGAGAGAGGCTCCAGAAGACTCGCTCTGGCAGAGCGCTCCTATTAAAATTAGCGTATTCCGAAATTAAAAACTTAGAACGAAAAACGGCGAGTATACCAGACGATATCCGCTGCACACTTAAGGTAAGCTCGCTGCCAGAATACATGTATCCGAACCTACACGCAGCGAGGCGAACCGCCCGAGCAGAATATGTTGAAAAGTATCAGGCAGGCAAAGCGAATACGGTATACACCGACGCCGCGTGATTTATCCCCTACAAAAGGAGGAAGATACAGCAGAAATCCGTTGTTGCAGTGATAAATTCGAACTTTAAGGAAATCACTTGCGCATCGACATGGGATTGCACGAAAACCGAAGGTGAAAAAATGGCTGTTGCGCTAGCGGCCGCGGAGGGATATCGCGCAAACAGATCCCTAGTAATCCTCAGACTCCAAAGAAGCATGCCGTAACTCTATGAACGGCAGAATCAGTCGGAAAGCACTTCGCATTCTCCTTAGCGCAAACTTTCCCAAAGAACCAGTCAGACACACTATTGCAGGCACACTATCAGACACAAGTTGCCCTTCAGCGGACACCCGGTTCTCCAGAGAGAACTTGTCATCCATGCCCAGCGAGCAGCCAACCTGAGCGGGGCCCTGGAATAGGGGCGCCGACCTCTGTTGACCGCAATAACTCGTAAAATAGAGCAAATAAAGTATATGCTATCCTATCTCTAACGTGCACAAACATCGCAGAGTAGATGGGCCTCTAGAATTTCGCCCGCATCGAAATTCGACCGCCAAGAGCAGAAAGCAATTTTAGATATTTTGCTGTTATCTGCACTGAAGAGGTTGCTTTGCCTGCAAGCTCCTCCAAAGTGGACAGGCAGCCTTTTTCGATGGCTTGTAGGTTAGGTTAGGTTAGGTTAGGTTAGGTTAGGTTAGGTTAGGTTAGGTTAGGTTAGGTTAGGTTAGGTTAGGTTAGGTTAGGTTAGGTTAGGTTAGGTTAGGTTAGGTTAGGTTAGGTTAGGTTAGGTTAGGTTAGGTTAGGTTAGGTTAGGTTAGGTTAGGTTAGGTTAGGTTAGGTTAGGTTAGGTTAGGTTAGGTTAGGTTAGGTTAGGTTAGGTTAGGTTAGGTTAGGTTAGGTTAGGTTAGGTTAGGTTAGGTTAGGTTAGGTTAGGTTAGGTTAGGTTAGGTTAGGTTAGGTTAGGTTAGGTTAGGTTAGGTTAGGTTAGGTTAGGTTAGGTTAGGTTAGGTTAGGTTAGGTTAGGTTAGGTTAGGTTAGGTTAGGTTAGGTTAGGTTAGGTTAGGTTAGGTTAGGTTAGGTTAGGTTAGGTTAGGTTAGGTTAGGTTAGGTTAGGTTAGGTTAGGTTAGGTTAGGTTAGGTTAGGTTAGGTTAGGTTAGGTTAGGTTAGGTTAGGTTAGGTTAGGTTAGGTTAGGTTAGGTTAGGTTAGGTTAGGTTAGGTTAGGTTAGGTTAGGTTAGGTTAGGTTAGGTTAGGTTAGGTTAGGTTAGGTTAGGTTAGGTTAGGTTAGGTTAGGTTAGGTTAGGTTAGGTTAGGTTAGGTTAGGTTAGGTTAGGTTAGGTTAGGTTAGGTTAGGTTAGGTTAGGTTAGGTTAGGTTAGGTTAGGTTAGGTTAGGTTAGGTTAGGTTAGGTTAGGTTAGGTTAGGTTAGGTTAGGTTAGGTTAGGTTAGGTTAGGTTAGGTTAGGTTAGGTTAGGTTAGGTTAGGTTAGGTTAGGTTAGGTTAGGTTAGGTTAGGTTAGGTTAGGTTAGGTTAGGTTAGTTTAGTTTAGTTTAGTTTAGTTTAGTTTAGTTTAGTTTAGGTTAGGTTAGGTTAGGTTAGGTTAGGTTAGGTTAGGTTAGGTTAGGTTAGGTTAGGTTAGGTTAGGTTAGGTTAGGTTAGGTTAGGTTAGGTTAGGTTAGGTTAGGTTAGGTTAGGTTAGGTTAGGTTAGGTTAGGTTAGGTTAGGTTAGGTTAGGTTAGGGTAGGTTAGGTTAGGTTAGGTTAGGTTAGGTTAGGTTAGGTTAGGTTAGGTTAGGTTAGGTTAGGTTAGGTTAGTTTAGTTTAGTTTAGTTTAGTTTAGTTTAGTTTAGTTTAGTTTAGTTTAGGTTAGGTTAGGTTAGGTTAGGTTAGGTTAGGTTAGGTTAGGTTAGGTTAGGTTAGGTTAGGTTAGGTTAGGTTAGGTAAGGTTAGGTTAGGTTAGGTTAGGTTAGGTTAGGTTAGGTTAGGTTAGGTTAGGTTAGGTTAGGTTAGGTGAGGTCAGGTCAGGTCAGGTCAGGTCAGGTCAGGTCAGGTCAGGTCAGGTCAGGTCAGGTTAGGTTAGGTTAGGTTAGGTTAGGTTAGGTTAGGTTAGGTTAGGTTAGGTTAGGTTAGGTTAGGTTGGGTTAGGTTAGGTTAGGTCGGGTCGGGTCGGGTCGGGTTAAGTCGGGTCGAAATTTTGAGAGCAAGGAGAGGAAAGAAGACGGAAGAAAGCCTCAGTGTCACCCTTCAGGGACAGAGGATCCCGGAGAAAGACCAGATCAGGTTCTTGGGAATGTGCGTGCAGAGCAACCAGAGGTTGCTCAGCCTCCACTCATCCTCCAAGCAACAGCGCAAGTCGCAAGAATGATAACCCCTAGTCTTGCAATAAAGAAGCGGCATTAAGGAATGAGACACGATCAAGCTGGTCAAGAGCCTCGTGATCAGCCGAGTCACGTACTCCCTTCCGTACCACAACACCAAAAAGGGTGAAAAGGATCAAACCTACACCACCATAAGAAAAGCGTACAAGACAGCTCTCCATCTCCCATCCAATACAGCAACGGAGAAGCTGCTCAGCCTCGGAGTTCACAACACCTTCGAAGAGCTCACGGAAGCACAAGTGGCAACGCAGAGAGAGAGACTCCAGCAGACTCCCTCTGGCAGAGCGCTCCTATTAAAATTAGGGTATCTCGAAATTATGTGATTAGAACGAAACACGGCGAGCATACCAGACGATATCCGCTGCACGCTTAAGGTAAACTCGCTGCCCAAAAAAAAAACATGTATCTGAACATACACGAAGCGAGGCGAAACGCCCGAGCAAAATATGTAGAAAAGTATCAGGCAGGCAAAGCGAATACGGTTTACACCGACGCCGCGTGATACCCCTACAAAAGGAGGAAGAGAGAGCAGAAATCCGTAGCTGCAGTGATAAATTCGAACTATAATCACTTGTGCATCGGCATGGAATATCGCGATAACCGAATGAGAAGAAATAGCTGTTGCTCAAGCGGCCGTGGATTGATATCGCTCAATCAGACCGCTAGTAATTCTCACAGACTCCAAATAGGCATGCCGTAACTACATGAACGGCAGAATCAGTCGGAAAGCACTTAGCATTCTCATTAGCGTAGACTTTCCCAAAGAACCAGTCAGACACACTATTTTGTGGATACCGGGATACACTGGCATCGAGGGCAACCAGAGGGCCGACGAAGTAGTTCGCGAGCACACGAACCGAGCGCTTCAACACGCGGCCCCTGAGGAGTTCTCGCGGGTAATCACGGATTATTCGGATATATTGAATTATTACAGAGGAATGAGGGCAAAGTATCCTCCCACCCAAAACCTTTAAATCTATAAGAACCAGTATATTGGCGGCAACTGCAAACGGGAACCTTTCCGAACTTACATTTACTAAGCAAGATGGTGTGGGGCCAAACCCACCCTGTATCATATCACGTGGGAATGCAAAAGAAATGAGGCTTTCCATAGATACAAAGACCAAGTGCGGAACCGTGGGAGAGTTTGCTCTTCAGCGGCAACCCGGTTATAACTGGTCATCTAAGCCCAGCGAGCAGCCAAGCTCAGCGGCGCCCTGGAATAGGGGCGCCGACATCTGTTGACCGTAATAACTTGTAAAATAGAGCAAATAAGGTGTACCCTATCCTCTCTTTAACGTTCTCAGACATCGAAGGGTAGACGGGCCTCTAAAATTTCGCCTCCATCGAAATTCCACCGCCAAGAGCAGAAAGCAATGTTAGATATTTTGAGGAGTTATGTGCACTGGAGAGGTTGCTTTGCCTGCAAGCTCCTCCACAGTGGACAAGCAGCCTTTTTCGGTGGCCTGTAGGTTAGGTTAGGTTAGACTAGGTTAGGGCAAGTTAGGTTGGTTTGGGTTGGGTTGGTTGGGTTGAGTTGGGTAAGGTTAGGTTAGGTTAGATTTGGCTAGGCTAAGCTAGGCTAGGCTGGGATAGGTTAGGCTGGGTTAGGTTAGGTTAGGTTAGGTTAGGATAGATAAGGTTAGGTTGTTAGGTTAGGTTAGGTTGGGTTGGGTTGGGTTGGGTTAGGTTAGGTTAGGTTAGGTTAGGTTAGGTTAGGTTAGGTTAGGATTATGGGGTTTAATGCCCCAAATAGTGAAGGGCTCCAGAAATTTCTACCACCTGGGGTTGAGTGGTTATGAAGGGATTACAGCAGTACATAGAAGCCGAAAACCTGTACCCACATAGCTTGTTCGGCTTTCGAGCCAAGCTATGTTCTCCCAGGATGTTCTCCTACTGATCAAGGAAGAGGTCCTCAGTAACATCCCGCACAACGGAGAAAACATAATCCTGGCGCTCGACGTCACAGGGGCCTTCGACAACGTGAGCCACGAAGCCTCCATGAAGGAGCTAAACCACCTCAAAAGCGGTGACAGAATACACATCTACGTTAAGGCCTTTCTATCCAACCGACGGCCACAGTGCTACTGGGCGACCTGCGCAGCGACATGTTCCATACTCCCAACAATAGAACGCCGCAGGATCGGTCATCTCACCCATACTTTTTAACATCCCTATGATCGGGTTCGCCCGAAAGCTTGAAAAAATTGAAAGCATCCAACACGCCATCTACGCCGATGACATCACAGTCTCAGTCACAGCTCGCTCAGCAAAAGGAAGAAAGCTTGCAGATGGCAGCCACATCCGTGCAAGAATACGTCAGAGAGAGAGGTCTCACCTGCTCAATGCAGAAGTCCGAGCTTTTGAGAGTAAGGAGAGGAAAGAAGACGGAAGAAAGCCTCAGTGACACCCTTGAGGGACAGAGGATACTGGAGAAAGACCACATCAGGATCTTGGGAATGTGGGTGCCGAGCAACCAGAGGTGCTCCCACACACTAAGCCTAGTGAAACAACCAACCGTGCAAGTCGCAAGAATGATAACCCCTAGTCTTGCAAAAAAGAAGCGGCATGAAGGAGGGAGACACGATCAAGCTGGTAAGAAGCCTTGTGATCAGCCGAGTGATCAACACCAACAAGGGTGAAAATAATCAAGCCTACACCATCATAAGAAAAGCGTACAAGACATCTCCCATCCAATACAGCAACGGGGAAGCTGTTCAGCCTCGGAGTTCACAACACCTTCGAAGAGCTCAGGAATGCACAACTGGCGACGCAGAGAGAGAGGCTCCAGCAGACTCGCTCTGGCAGAGCGCTCCTATTAAAATTAGCGTATTCCGAAATTAAAAACTTAGAACGAAAAACGGCGAGTATACCAGACGATATCCGCTGCACACTTAAGGTAAGCTCGCTGCCAGAATACATGTATCCGAACCTACACGCAGCGAGGCGAACCGCCCGAGCAAAATATGTTGAAAAGTATCAGGCAGGCAAAGCGAATACGGTATACACCGACACCGCGTGATTTATCCCCTACAAAAGGAGGAAGATACAGCAGAAATCCGTTGTTGCAGTGATAAATTCGAACTATAAGGAAATCACTTGCGCATCGACATGGGATTGCACGAAAACCGAAGGTGAAAAAATGGCTGTTGCGCTAGCGGCCGCGGAGGGATATCGCGCAAACAGATCCCTAGTAATCCTCAGACTCCAAAGAAGCATGCCGTAACTCTATGAACGGCAGAATCAGTCGGAAAGCACTTCGCATTCTCCTTAGCGCAAACTTTCCCAAAGAACCAGTCAGACACACTATTGCAGGCACACTATCAGACACAAGTTGCCCTTCAGCGGACACCCGGTTCTCCAGAGAGAACTGGTCATCCATGCCCAGCGAGCAGCCAACCTCAGCGGGGCCCTGGAATAGGGGCGCCGACCTCTGTTGACCACAATAACTCGTAAAATAGAGCAAATAAAGTATATGCTATCATATCTCTAACGTGCACAAACATCGCAGAGTAGATGGGCCTCTAGAATTTCGCCCGCATCGAAATTCGACCGCCAAGAGCAGAAAGCAATTTTAGATATTTTGCTGTTATCTGCACTGAAGAGGTTGCTTTGCCTGCAAGCTTCTCAAAAGTGGACAGGCAGCCTTTTTCGATGGCTTGTAGGTTAGGTTAGGTTAGGTTAGGTTAGGTTAGGTTAGGTTAGGTTAGGTTAGGTTAGGTTAGGTTAGGTTAGGTTAGGTTAGGTTAGGTTAGGTTAGGTTAGGTTAGGTTAGGTTAGGTTAGGTTAGGTTAGGTTAGGTTAGGTTAGGTTAGGTTAGGTTAGGTTAGGTTAGGTTAGGTTAGGTTAGGTTAGGTTAGGTTAGGTTAGGTTAGGTTAGGTTAGGTTAGGTTAGGTTAGGTTAGGTTAGGTTAGGTTAGGTTAGGTTAGGTTAGGTTAGGTTAGGTTAGGTTAGGTTAGGTTAGGTTAGGTTAGGTTAGGTTAGGTTAGGTTAGGTTAGGTTAGGTTAGGTTAGGTTAGGTTAGGTTAGGTTAGGTTAGGTTAGGTTAGGTTAGTTTAGTTTAGTTTAGTTTAGTTTAGGTTAGGTTAGGTTAGGTTAGGTTTGGTTAGGTTAGGTTAGGTTAGGTTAGGTTAGGTTAGGTTAGGTTAGGTTAGGTTAGGTTAGGTTAGGTTAGGTTAGGTTAGGTTAGGTTAGGTTAGGTTAGGTTAGGTTACGTTAGGTAACGTAAGGTAAGGTTAGGTTAGGTTAGGTTAGGTTAGGTTAGGTTAGGTTAGGTTAGGTTAGGTTAGGTAAGGTTAGGTTATGTTAGGTTAGGTTAGGTTAGGTTAGGTTAGGTTAGGTTAGGTTAGGTTAGGTTAGGTTAGGTTAGGTCAGGTCAGGTCAGGTCAGGTCAGGTCAGGTCAGGTCAGGTCAGGTCAGGTCAGGTCAGGTCAGGTTAGGTTAGGTTAGGTTAGGTTAGGTTAGGTTAGGTTAGGTTAGGTTAGGTTAGGTCGGGTCGGGTCGGGTCGGGTTAAGTCGGGTCGAAATTTTGAGAGCAAGGAGAGGAAAGAAGACGGAAGAAAGCCTCAGTGTCACCCTTCAGGGACAGAGGATCCCGGAGAAAGACCAGATCAGGTTCTTGGGAATGTGCGTGCAGAGCAACCAGAGGTTGCTCAGCCTCCACTCATCCTCCAAGCAACAGCGCAAGTCGCAAGAATGATAACCCCTAGTCTTGCAATAAAGAAGCGGCATTAAGGAATGAGACACGATCAAGCTGGTCAAGAGCCTCGTGATCAGCCGAGTCACGTACTCCCTTCCGTACCACAACACCAACAAGGGTGAAAAGGATCAAACCTACACCACCATAAGAAAAGCGTACAAGACAGCTCTCCATCTCCCATCCAATACAGCAACGGAGAAGCTGCTCAGCCTCGGAGTTCACAACACCTTCGAAGAGCTCACGGAAGCACAAGTGGCAACGCAGAGAGAGAGACTCCAGCAGACTCCCTCTGGCAGAGCGCTCCTATTAAAATTAGGGTATCTCGAAATTATGTGATTAGAACGAAACACGGCGAGCATACCAGACGATATCCGCTGCACGCTTAAGGTAAACTCGCTGCCCAAAAAAAAAACATGTATCTGAACATACACGAAGCGAGGCGAAACGCCCGAGCAAAATATGTAGAAAAGTATCAGGCAGGCAAAGCGAATACGGTTTACACCGACGCCGCGTGATACCCCTACAAAAGGAGGAAGAGAGAGCAGAAATCCGTAGCTGCAGTGATAAATTCGAACTATAATCACTTGTGCATCGGCATGGAATATCGCGATAACCGAATGAGAAGAAATAGCTGTTGCTCAAGCGGCCGTGGATTGATATCGCTCAATCAGACCGCTAGTAATTCTCACAGACTCCAAATAGGCATGCCGTAACTACATGAACGGCAGAATCAGTCGGAAAGCACTTAGCATTCTCATTAGCGTAGACTTTCCCAAAGAACCAGTCAGACACACTATTTTGTGGATACCGGGATACACTGGCATCGAGGGCAACCAGAGGGCCGACGAAGTAGTTCGCGAGCACACGAACCGAGCGCTTCAACACGCGGCCCCTGAGGAGTTCTCGCGGGTAATCACGGATTATTCGGATATATTGAATTATTACAGAGGAATGAGGGCAAAGTATCCTCCCACCCAAAACCTTTAAATCTATAAGAACCAGTATATTGGCGGCAACTGCAAACGGGAACCTTTCCGAACTTACATTTACTAAGCAAGATGGTGTGGGGCCAAACCCACCCTGTATCATATCACGTGGGAATGCAAAAGAAATGAGGCTTTCCATAGATACAAAGACCAAGTGCGGAACCGTGGGAGAGTTTGCTCTTCAGCGGCAACCCGGTTATAACTGGTCATCTAAGCCCAGCGAGCAGCCAAGCTCAGCGGCGCCCTGGAATAGGGGCGCCGACATCTGTTGACCGTAATAACTTGTAAAATAGAGCAAATAAGGTGTACCCTATCCTCTCTTTAACGTTCTCAGACATCGAAGGGTAGACGGGCCTCTAAAATTTCGCCTCCATCGAAATTCCACCGCCAAGAGCAGAAAGCAATGTTAGATATTTTGAGGAGTTATGTGCACTGGAGAGGTTGCTTTGCCTGCAAGCTCCTCCACAGTGGACAAGCAGCCTTTTTCGGTGGCCTGTAGGTTAGGTTAGGTTAGACTAGGTTAGGGCAAGTTAGGTTGGTTTGGGTTGGGTTGGTTGGGTTGAGTTGGGTAAGGTTAGGTTAGGTTAGATTTGGCTAGGCTAGGCTAGGCTAGGCTGGGATAGGTTAGGCTGGGTTAGGTTAGGTTAGGTTAGGTTAGGATAGATAAGGTTAGGTTGTTAGGTTAGGTTAGGTTGGGTTGGGTTGGGTTGGGTTAGGTTAGGTTAGGTTAGGTTAGGTTAGGTTAGGATTATGGGGTTTAATGCCCCAAATAGTGAAGGGCTCCAGAAATTTCTACCACCTGGGGTTGAGTGGTTATGAAGGGATTACAGCAGTACATAGAAGCCGAAAACCTGTACCCACATAGCTTGTTCGGCTTTCGAGCCAAGCTATGTTCTCCCAGGATGTTCTCCTACTGATCAAGGAAGAGGTCCTCAGTAACATCCCGCACAACGGAGAAAACATAATCCTGGCGCTCGACGTCACAGGGGCCTTCGACAACGTGAGCCACGAAGCCTCCATGAAGGAGCTAAACCACCTCAAAAGCGGTGACAGAATACACATCTACGTTAAGGCCTTTCTATCCAACCGACGGCCACAGTGCTACTGGGCGACCTGCGCAGCGACATGTTCCATACTCCCAACAATAGAACGCCGCAGGATCGGTCATCTCACCCATACTTTTTAACATCCCTATGATCGGGTTCGCCCGAAAGCTTGAAAAAATTGAAAGCATCCAACACGCCATCTACGCCGATGACATCACAGTCTCAGTCACAGCTCGATCAGCAAAAGGAAGAAAGCTTGCAGATGGCAGCCACATCCGTGCAAGAATACGTCAGAGAGAGAGGTCTCACCTGCTCAATGCAGAAGTCCGAGCTTTTGAGAGTAAGGAGAGGAAAGAAGACGGAAGAAAGCCTCAGTGACACCCTTGAGGGACAGAGGATACTGGAGAAAGACCACATCAGGATCTTGGGAATGTGGGTGCCGAGCAACCAGAGGTGCTCCCACACACTAAGCCTAGTGAAACAACCAACCGTGCAAGTCGCAAGAATGATAACCCCTAGTCTTGCAAAAAAGAAGCGGCATGAAGGAGGGAGACACGATCAAGCTGGTAAGAAGCCTTGTGATCAGCCGAGTGATCAACACCAACAAGGGTGAAAATAATCAAGCCTACACCATCATAAGAAAAGCGTACAAGACATCTCCCATCCAATACAGCAACGGGGAAGCTGTTCAGCCTCGGAGTTCACAACACCTTCGAAGAGCTCAGGAATGCACAACTGGCAACGCAGAGAGAGAGGCTCCAGCAGACTCGCTCTGGCAGAGCGCTCCTATTAAAATTAGCGTATTCCGAAATTAAAAACTTAGAACGAAAAACGGCGAGTATACCAGACGATATCCGCTGCACACTTAAGGTAAGCTCGCTGCCAGAATACATGTATCCGAACCTACACGCAGCGAGGCGAACCGCCCGAGCAAAATATGTTGAAAAGTATCAGGCAGGCAAAGCGAATACGGTATACACCGACGCCGCGTGATTTATCCCCTACAAAAGGAGGAAGATACAGCAGAAATCCGTTGTTGCAGTGATAAATTCGAACTATAAGGAAATCACTTGCGCATCGACATGGGATTGCACGAAAACCGAAGGTGAAAAAATGGCTGTTGCGCTAGCGGCCGCGGAGGGATATCGCGCAAACAGATCCCTAGTAATCCTCAGACTCCAAAGAAGCATGCCGTAACTCTATGAACGGCAGAATCAGTCGGAAAGCACTTCGCATTCTCCTTAGCGCAAACTTTCCCAAAGAACCAGTCAGACACACTATTGCAGGCACACTATCAGACACAAGTTGCCCTTCAGCGGACACCCGGTTCTCCAGAGAGAACTGGTCATCCATGCCCAGCGAGCAGCCAACCTCAGCGGGGCCCTGGAATAGGGGCGCCGACCTCTGTTGACCACAATAACTCGTAAAATAGAGCAAATAAAGTATATGCTATCATATCTCTAACGTGCACAAACATCGCAGAGTAGATGGGCCTCTAGAATTTCGCCCGCATCGAAATTCGACCGCCAAGAGCAGAAAGCAATTTTAGATATTTTGCTGTTATCTGCACTGAAGAGGTTGCTTTGCCTGCAAGCTCCTCCAAAGTGGACAGGCAGCCTTTTTCGATGGCTTGTAGGTTAGGTTAGGTTAGGTTAGGTTAGGTTAGGTTAGGTTAGGTTAGGTTAGGTTAGGTTAGGTTAGGTTAGGTTAGGTTAGGTTAGGTTAGGTTAGGTTAGGTTAGGTTAGGTTAGGTTAGGTTAGGTTAGGTTAGGTTAGGTTAGGTTAGGTTAGGTTAGGTTAGGTTAGGTTAGGTTAGGTTAGGTTAGGTTAGGTTAGGTTAGGTTAGGTTAGGTTAGGTTAGGTTAGGTTAGGTTAGGTTAGGTTAGGTTAGGTTAGGTTAGGTTAGGTTAGGTTAGGTTAGGTTAGGTTAGGTTAGGTTAGGTTAGGTTAGGTTAGGTTAGGTTAGGTTAGGTTAGGTTAGGTTAGGTTAGGTTAGGTTAGGTTAGGTTAGGTTAGGTTAGGTTAGGTTAGGTTAGGTTAGGTTAGGTTAGGTTAGGTTAGGTTAGGTTAGGTTAGGTTAGGTTAGGTTAGGTTAGGTTAGGTTAGGTTAGGTTAGGTTAGGTTAGGTTAGGTTAGGTTAGGTTAGGTTAGGTTAGGTTAGGTTAGGTTAGGTTAGGTTAGGTTAGGTTAGGTTAGGTTAGGTTAGGTTAGGTTAGGTTAGGTTAGGTTAGGTTAGGTTAGGTTAGGTTAGGTTAGGTTAGGTTAGGTTAGGTTAGGTTAGGTTAGGTTAGGTTAGGTTAGGTTAGGTTAGGTTAGGTTAGGTTAGGTTAGGTTAGGTTAGGTTAGGTTAGGTTAGGTTAGGTTAGGTTAGGTTAGGTTAGGTTAGGTTAGGTTAGGTTAGGTTAGGTTAGGTTAGGTTAGGTTAGGTTAGGTTAGGTTAGGTTAGGTTAGGTTAGGTTAGGTTAGGTTAGGTTAGGTTAGGTTAGGTTAGGTTAGGTTAGGTTAGGTTAGGTTAGGTTAGGTTAGGTTAGGTTAGGTTAGGTTAGGTTAGGTTAGGTTAGGTTAGGTTAGGTTAGGTTAGGTTAGGTTAGGTTAGGTTAGGTTAGGTTAGGTTAGGTTAGGTTAGGTTAGGTTAGGTTAGGTTAGGTTAGGTTAGGTTAGGTTAGGTTAGGTTAGGTTAGGTTAGGTTAGGTTAGGTTAGGTTAGGTTAGGTTAGGTTAGGTTAGGTTAGGTTAGGTTAGGTTAGGTTAGGTTAGGTTAGGTTAGGTTAGGTTAGGTTAGGTTAGGTTAGGTTAGGTTAGGTTAGGTTAGGTTAGGTTAGGTTAGGTTAGGTTAGGTTAGGTTAGGTTAGGTTAGGTTAGGTTAGGTTAGGTTAGGTTAGGTTAGGTTAGGTTAGGTTAGGTTAGGTTAGGTTAGGTTGGTTAGGTTAGGTTAGGTTAGGTTAGGTTAGGTTAGGTAACGTAAGGTAAGGTTAGGTTAGGTTAGGTTAGGTTAGGTTAGGTTAGGTTAGGTTAGGTTAGGTTAGGTTAGGTTAGGTTAGGTTAGGTTAGGTTAGTTTAGGTTAGGTTAGGTTAGGTTAGGTTAGGTTAGGTTAGGTTAGGTTAGGTTAGGTTAGGTTAGGTTAGGTTAGGTTAGGTTAGGTTAGGTTAGGTTAGGTTAGGTTAGGTAACGTAAGGTAAGGTTAGGTTAGGTTAGGTTAGGTTAGGTTAGGTTAGGTTAGGTAAGGTTAGGTTAGGTTAGGTTAGGTTAGGTTAGGTTAGGTTAGGTTAGGTTAGGTTAGGTTAGGTTAGGTTAGGTTAGGTGAGGTCAGGTCAGGTCAGGTCAGGTCAGGTCAGGTCAGGTCAGGTCAGGTCAGGTCAGGTTAGGTTAGGTTAGGTTAGGTTAGGTTAGGTTAGGTTAGGTTAGGTTAGGTTGGGTTAGGTCGGGTCGGGTCGGGTCGGGTTAAGTCGGGTCGAAATTTTGAGAGCAAGGAGAGGAAAGAAGACGGAAGAAAGCCTCAGTGTCACCCTTCAGGGACAGAGGATCCCGGAGAAAGACCAGATCAGGTTCTTGGGAATGTGCGTGCAGAGCAACCAGAGGTTGCTCAGCCTCCACTCATCCTCCAAGCAACAGCGCAAGTCGCAAGAATGATAACCCCTAGTCTTGCAATAAAGAAGCGGCATTAAGGAATGAGACACGATCAAGCTGGTCAAGAGCCTCGTGATCAGCCGAGTCACGTACTCCCTTCCGTACCACAACACCAACAAGGGTGAAAAGGATCAAACCTACACCACCATAAGAAAAGCGTACAAGACAGCTCTCCATCTCCCATCCAATACAGCAACGGAGAAGCTGCTCAGCCTCGGAGTTCACAACACCTTCGAAGAGCTCACGGAAGCACAAGTGGCAACGCAGAGAGAGAGACTCCAGCAGACTCCCTCTGGCAGAGCGCTCCTATTAAAATTAGGGTATCTCGAAATTATGTGATTAGAACGAAACACGGCGAGCATACCAGACGATATCCGCTGCACGCTTAAGGTAAACTCGCTGCCCAAAAAAAAAACATGTATCTGAACATACACGAAGCGAGGCGAAACGCCCGAGCAAAATATGTAGAAAAGTATCAGGCAGGCAAAGCGAATACGGTTTACACCGACGCCGCGTGATACCCCTACAAAAGGAGGAAGAGAGAGCAGAAATCCGTAGCTGCAGTGATAAATTCGAACTATAATAACTTGTGCATCGGCATGGAATATCGCGATAACCGAATGAGAAGAAATAGCTGTTGCTCAAGCGGCCGTGGATTGATATCGCTCAATCAGACCGCTAGTAATTCTCACAGACTCCAAATAGGCATGCCGTAACTACATGAACGGCAGAATCAGTCGGAAAGCACTTAGCATTCTCATTAGCGTAGACTTTCCCAAAGAACCAGTCAGACACACTATTTTGTGGATACCGGGATACACTGGCATCGAGGGCAACCAGAGGGCCGACGAAGTAGTTCGCGAGCACACGAACCGAGCGCTTCAACACGCGGCCCCTGAGGAGTTCTCGCGGGTAATCACGGATTATTCGGATATATTGAATTATTACAGAGGAATGAGGGCAAAGTATCCTCCCACCCAAAACCTTTAAATCTATAAGAACCAGTATATTGGCGGCAACTGCAAACGGGAACCTTTCCGAACTTACATTTACTAAGCAAGATGGTGTGGGGCCAAACCCACCCTGTATCATATCACGTGGGAATGCAAAAGAAATGAGGCTTTCCATAGATACAAAGACCAAGTGCGGAACCGTGGGAGAGTTTGCTCTTCAGCGGCAACCCGGTTATAACTGGTCATCTAAGCCCAGCGAGCAGCCAAGCTCAGCGGCGCCCTGGAATAGGGGCGCCGACATCTGTTGACCGTAATAACTTGTAAAATAGAGCAAATAAGGTGTACCCTATCCTCTCTTTAACGTTCTCAGACATCGAAGGGTAGACGGGCCTCTAAAATTTCGCCTCCATCGAAATTCCACCGCCAAGAGCAGAAAGCAATGTTAGATATTTTGAGGAGTTATGTGCACTGGAGAGGTTGCTTTGCCTGCAAGCTCCTCCACAGTGGACAAGCAGCCTTTTTCGGTGGCCTGTAGGTTAGGTTAGGTTAGACTAGGTTAGGGCAAGTTAGGTTGGTTTGGGTTGGGTTGGTTGGGTTCAGTTGGGTAAGGTTAGGTTAGGTTAGATTTGGCTAGGCTAGGCTAGGCTAGGCTGGGATAGGTTAGGCTGGGTTAGGTTAGGTTAGGTTAGGATAGATAAGGTTAGGTTGTTAGGTTAGGTTAGGTTGGGTTGGGTTGGGTTGGGTTAGGTTAGGTTAGGTTAGGTTAGGTTAGGTTAGGTTAGGTTAGGTTAGGATTATGGGGTTTAATGCCCCAAATAGTGAAGGGCTCCAGAAATTTCTACCACCTGGGGTTGAGTGGTTATGAAGGGATTACAGCAGTACATAGAAGCCGAAAACCTGTACCCACATAGCTTGTTCGGCTTTCGAGCCAAGCTATGTTCTCCCAGGATGTTCTCCTACTGATCAAGGAAGAGGTCCTCAGTAACATCCCGCACAACGGAGAAAACATAATCCTGGCGCTCGACGTCACAGGGGCCTTCGACAACGTGAGCCACGAAGCCTCCATGAAGGAGCTAAACCACCTCAAAAGCGGTGACAGAATACACATCTACGTTAAGGCCTTTCTATCCAACCGACGGCCACAGTGCTACTGGGCGACCTGCGCAGCGACATGTTCCATACTCCCAACAATAGAACGCCGCAGGATCGGTCATCTCACCCATACTTTTTAACATCCCTATGATCGGGTTCGCCCGAAAGCTTGAAAAAATTGAAAGCATCCAACACGCCATCTACGCCGATGACATCACAGTCTCAGTCACAGCTCGCTCAGCAAAAGGAAGAAAGCTTGCAGATGGCAGCCACATCCGTGCAAGAATACGTCAGAGAGAGAGGTCTCACCTGCTCAATGCAGAAGTCCGAGCTTTTGAGAGTAAGGAGAGGAAAGAAGACGGAAGAAAGCCTCAGTGACACCCTTGAGGGACAGAGGATACTGGAGAAAGACCACATCAGGATCTTGGGAATGTGGGTGCCGAGCAACCAGAGGTGCTCCCACACACTAAGCCTAGTGAAACAACCAACCGTGCAAGTCGCAAGAATGATAACCCCTAGTCTTGCAAAAAAGAAGCGGCATGAAGGAGGGAGACACGATCAAGCTGGTAAGAAGCCTTGTGATCAGCCGAGTGATCAACACCAACAAGGGTGAAAATAATCAAGCCTACACCATCATAAGAAAAGCGTACAAGACATCTCCCATCCAATACAGCAACGGGGAAGCTGTTCAGCCTCGGAGTTCACAACACCTTCGAAGAGCTCAGGAATGCACAACTGGCAACGCAGAGAGATAGGCTCCAGCAGACTCGCTCTGGCAGAGCGCTCCTATTAAAATTAGCGTATTCCGAAATTAAAAACTTAGAACGAAAAACGGCGAGTATACCAGACGATATCCGC